>NC_058518.1:197653057-197664310 GCF_904849725.1 Hordeum vulgare subsp. vulgare
AGGAAGAGGAAGAAGAAGAATAACAAGAAGAAGGGAAGAAGAAGGGAAGAAGAAGGGAAGAAGAACAAGAGGAAGAGGAAGAGGAAGAAGAAGAAGAAGAAGAAGAAGAAGAAGAAGAAGAAGAAGAAGAGGAAGAGGAACAAGAGGAAGAGGAAGAGGAAGAGCAAGAGCAAGAGGAAGACAAAGACGAAGATAAAGACAAAGACAAAGACGAAGATGAAGACGAAGACGAAGATGAACACGAAGAAGAAGACGAAGACGAAGAGGAAGAGGAAGAGGAAGAAGAAGGAGAAGAAGACGAAGAGGAAGAGGAAGAAGAAGAAGAAGAAGAAGAAGAAGAAGAAGAAGAAGATCAAAAGGAGGAGGAAGAAGAAGAAGAAGAAGAAGAAGAAGAAGAAGAGGAAGAAGAAGAAGAAGAAGAGGAAGAGGAAGAGGAAGAGGAAGAGGATGAGGAAGAGGAAGAGGAGGAGCAAGAGGAAGAGGAAGAGGAGCAGGAAGAAGAAGAAGAAGAGGAAGAAGAAGAAGAAGAAGAAGAAGAAGAAGAAGAAGACGAAGAAGAAGAAGAATAAGAAGAAGAAGAAGAAGAAGAAGAAGAAGAAGAAGAAGAAGAAGAAGAAGAAGAAGAAGAAGAAGAAGAAGAGGAAGAAGAAGAAGAAGAAGAAGAAGAGGACGAGGAAGAATAAGAGGAAGACGAAGACGAAGAGGAAGACGAAGACAAAGACGAAGACGAAGACGAAGACGAAGACGAAGACGAAGGCGAAGAGGAAGACGAAGACGAAGACGAAGACGAAGAGGAAGACGAAGAGGAAGAGGAAGAGGAAGAGGAAGAGGATGAAGAGGAGGAAGAAGAAGAAGAGGAGGAAGAAGAGGAAGAAGGGAAAGAATAATAATAATAATAATAATAATAATAATAATAATAATAATAATAATAATAATAATAATAATAATACGAAGAAGAAGAAGAAGAAGAAGAAGAAGAAGAAGAAGAAGAAGAAGAATAACTAGAAGAACAGGAAGAGGAAGAGGAAGAGGAAGAGGAAGAGGAAGAGGAAGATGAAGACGAAGAGGAAGACGAAGAGGAAGACGAAGAGGAAGAGGAAGAGGAAGAGGAAGACGAAGACAAAGACGAAGAGGGAGAGGAAGAGGAAGAGGAAGAGGAAGAGGAAGAAGAAGAGGAAGAAGAAGAAGCAGAAGCAGAAGAAGAAGAAGAAGAAGAAGAGGAAGAGGAAGAAGAAGAAGAAGAACAACAACAACAACAACAACAACAACAACAACAACAACAAGAGGAACAGGAAGAGGAAGAGGAAGAAGAAGAAGAAGGGAAGAAGAACAAGAGGAAGAGGAAGAGGAAGAAGAAGAATAACAAGAATAAGGGAAGAAGAAGGGAAGAAGAAGGGAAGAAGAAGAAGGGAAGAAGAACAAGAGGAAGAGGAAGAGGAAGAAGAAGAAGAAGAAGAAGAAGAAGAAGAAGAAGAAGAAGAAGAAGAAGAAGAAGAAGGGAAGAAGAAGGGCATAAGAAGAAGAAGAAGAAGAAGAAGAAGAAGAAGAAGAAGAAGAAGAAGAAGAAGAGGAAGAAGAGGAAGAGGAAGAGGAAGAAGAGGCAGAGGAAGAGCAAGAGCAAGAGGAAGAGCAAGAGCAAGACGAAGACGAAGACGAAGACGAAGATGAAGATGAAGACGAAGACGAAGACGAAGACGAAGACGAAGACGAAGACGAAGAGGAAGAGGAAGAGGAAGAAGAAGGAGAAGAAGACAAAGAGGCAGAGGAAGACGAAGAGGACAAGGAAGAGGACGAGGAAGAGAAGAGGAAGAGGAAGAAGAAGAGGAAGAGGAAGAGGAAGAGGAAGAGGAAGAGGAAGAGGAAGAGGAAGAAGAAGAGGAAGAAGAAGAAGAAGAAGAAGAAGAAGAAGAAGACGAAGAAGAAGAAGAAGAGGAAGAAGAAGAGGAAGAGGAAGAGGAAGAGGAAGAGGAAGAGGAAGAGGAGGAGGAAGAGGAGGAGGAAGAGGAGGAGGAGGAGGAAGAGGAAGAGGAAGAGGAAGAGGAAGAGGAAGATGTTAGAGCATATATCTCCATATGTGGTTTTGGTAATTGATGTCAATTCCCATGGACTAATGGTTGCCTTAAGTTATATTTATAGGATTTGTCCATAGGCGCTTCTTGAAGTCCATCGGTTGGGTTCAAGGAGTTTATATGTTGATCAAGATGTTATTCAAGTTATTATCCAAATAATGGTCATAGAAACACTAGGTTGATCAAGATCTCAGACAAAGAGTAAATCAAGATTATCAACACATTGCTTTTATTGCGATTTGTCCATAGGCACTTCTTGAAGTCCATCTGTTGGGTTCAAGGAGTTTATATGTTGACCAAGATGTTATTCAAGTCATGATTCAAAGAATGGTCATAGAAACACTAGGTTGATCAAGATCTCAGACAAAGAGTAAATCAAGATGATCAACACACAAAGCGTATAAGATGTACCGAGAGGGATCAAGTGATCCCATGGTATGGTAAGCATTGTCCATTACGTGTTTGTGTACTAACCCATGGTCTTTGTGAGACTCCTATTTGGGGGTTAGGTGTGTTTCCATTGGGCTTGCGTCAATAGGAAGATCTCATACAACCCATGAAGGATGATGTCAAGTTGTGATCGTCATCAAGATTGTGGTGTGCAAGTTCAAGTGGATGAGCACGAATATATCATTGAAACTATTGTCAATGAGCATGTGTTGATAAGGACAATCTCATGTGCTAACAAGGACAAGATCAAGATAAGCATTCTTGAGCACTTCATGCTTGATTCTTGTGGATGTTCACATGGTGGACAAATGAAGATGAATACATAAGCTAGGCTTTCCGCATTGTGTATGGGAAAGCTACTTGAAGACTTCATCATGTCTTGCTTTCAACTTGAGCCAAGAAGGAACAACAACATCAAGCTCAGGTGAAAGGGCTCACTGAAAGGTATCAGTTCCTTTGACGTTAGTTGTGCGGAGTGATGATCAGCGAATAAAAGTATACACTCAAGTATGGATCATCAGTACTCTTTTATGATTCTTGAGTCCTTAGGGATCCCACACTATTAAGAGGGGATCACAGGTTTTGCGATGAACTTGCTCAAACTACAACTTCACTTTCTGCTCAGACCACATCTCCACTGCTTTGCTGTTATCTGTAAACAGAACCAGTGCCTCGGACATCCGGCTTCCTCCGGACGTCCGAGGGCCGGACGACCGACTACCTCGGAAATCTGGAATCCTATACCAGAGAAATCTGAGCCATATAACTCGGACTTCCGGCTCCCTCCGGACGTCCGAGGCCCGGATGTCCGGCCAAGTCCCGGAAATCCGGAAGCCTGCACCAGTAGAAGTTGAGTTCTATATCTCGGATATCCGGCTGCCTCCGGACGTCCGAGGGCCGGACGTCCAGCCGAGCTCCGGAAATCCGGAGGTCAACACTAGTAGAATGTGTGCACTATATCTCGGAAATCCGGCTTCCTCGGATGCCCGAGCACCGGATGTCCGACACCCATCGGAAATCCGGAAGCCACCACCAGTAGAACTCGTGCTGTATAATACGGACTTCCGGGCCACTCCGGACGTCCGTATACTGATGAATTCAAATATGTTCAGGCACACCTACAGGCCTCGGACGACCGACCCCTGTCGGACGTCCGGTCTCTGTTTAATTTAAAACAGTTTCAGTCGTATCTACAGGTCTCGGACATCCGACCGCTGTCGGACGTCCGGCCCCTCACGGACGCCCGGACTTCCGACAACTGTCGGACGTCCGGACCCTGTGTGACTTAAAAGTGTCCCCAACGGCTCTTTTTCTCTCCACACTATAAATACCCCCCTCCCACTTCGTGAGAGGGTGGCCCAACACAGCCTTATCCTCATAAGAACACATTTACACCTCACACACATTTTCTCACTCCAAATCTTAGATCCCAAGAGCATTGGTGAGCCCCTATGAGAGTTGTTCCAATCAAAAGATAGATATTCTCCCTCTCCTTCTCTCAATCCAAGCTATTTGTGATTTGAGCAAGTTTTGAGCATTCCCCGTGATCTTGTTACTCTTGGAGGTTGGAGACTCCTAGGCGGTAGGAGTTCTTCGGAGAGGAATCGATTCGTGTGATTTCCCTCGGAAAAGTGTGTGAGGGTTTGGAAGCCACCTCAAAGGCTTACCACTAGTGGTTGAGAAACGCCTTCGTGGTGTTATCTCAAAGGGAGAATAGGGTGATCCTTCGTGGCGTTGGTGTGCCTTTGTGGTAACATCCACCTCTCTAACGGTGACTAGCTTCCCTCCAAGGAAGTGAACATCGGGATACATCTTCGTCTCAGTGACCTTGGTTATCCTTAACCCTAACTCCTTACTTGTGGTTTACTTGTGTTATTTGAGCATACATACATTGCATATTGCTTGTGATCATTATATTGTGTTGGCCATTTCTTGTACAAGATTAATCATTCAAGCATACCCTCTATATCCACACGTACATACTTGCAACCCTTGATATATCGTGTGATATAGTATGATCTAGTATCTTGTGTTATTTACCTACTTGTCGTGTGATATAGCTCAAGTAAGTTTGTGTAACTTACTTGTGCTTGTTAGTAGCTGCATTGTGTCCATCTTGGTAGATCGTGTTGTTGATACACGTTGCGGTGCCTAGTGCATTTAGGATTTGTGCTTGACAAGTACCCTCTTAGTTTATTTCCGCATTAGGTTCAAGCCAAATCTGAAGAAGTTTTTAAATAGCCTATTCACCCCCCTCTAGGCGTCATCGAGGTCTTTTCAATTGGTATCACAGCAAGGTCTCTCTTTAATTAGGTTTCACGACCTAGAGAGTATCGATGTCGACTATTGGATTAGTGCACAATGGCATCTTTGACTTTGATGGCACAAATTATACCCTATGGAGAATTCGTATGCTTCATCACTTTCGGGCCATGGTCCCAAATACTTTACGAGTTGTTCTTGTAGGGATTGCCGACAAAAGGGATGATGCATCTTCATCTACTAATGAAATGTATCTTGATTGTGAGGCCTTTCTTGCCATTCATCGAACCATAAGTCCTGAAGTGTTCAAGTCTATCTCGACTTGCAAGTCAGCTGATGAAGTTTGGACTAAACTTGAAGATATATATGGTGCGTCCAATCTTTATGAAGACGGTATTATGATGAAGGAGTTAGTGCACGAGCTCTTCACTCTTTTCGATCTTAAAGAGTCCACCACTACTCCCATATCCGATTGCTTGCACACCTCAGCATCTTCAATCTCACAAGGTGATGACATGGTGAGTGAAGAAATATATGTTGATGAAAATGGCATAGCCTCTATGGACACGAGCATATCTAGCACCACACATAGTGTAAATTATTGTGCTGATAGGTCATGCATTTCACCTAAATATTCCTTGACAAATATTTGTGGTGATATGCCTGCTTCCTCGTGTCCTCTTGATCAAAATATCTTGTTTCTCCCTAGTTGTTCTATGACTAATCATTTAGGGGATATCAAGAATTATGAAGTACTTTTGACTAATGAAGAATCTGATTCACCAAAAGAATCATCATCAACTCCTCCAGTTCACACGTGCCTCATGGCAAGAGGTAATAATGAGGTATCATCTTCCCTGTGCAATAACGATGATATTTGCGATGAGGATGATGATGATGACTTGACTGAAAATATCTATGTGATCAGTAAAATTCTTCATAAAGCTAAAAATAACTCTCTTCAAAGGTCCAAGATGTTCTTGCTTACTTTGAAAATTGTAATGATTCACTTAATCATGAACAAGCTAAAAGTGAACAACTTGAACATGAACTTGAGAAGAGTCATCAAGCATGTAGAGACTTAAGATCTTCAAAAGGACAGATTGAAGTTGCTCATGATAAACTTAAAAAGGATTTTGAGGTCCTTCTCCTTGAATGCAATAATGTCAAGGGAGAGCTCATCAAAACCTCTAAGATCTATGAGGAGCTTCAATCTACTCATGAGAAGTCTCTATTTGCTACTTACTCCTCTCATATTGTTGATGATACTTGTACATCTAACTCTACCTCATTTGAAGTATCAACATTGAAGGAGAATGTTGAGCTACGTGCTCAACTTGATTTACTAACTAGCAATTATGGGAAGTTGGAAGAAAACCATGTAATGCTCACAAGCTCTCATGCCGATCTTCTAACATCCCATAATGTGCAAAAGTTAGCTCATGAGGCTATCATCACCAAGGTAACATCAAGCGAGCCTCATGTGGACAATGGCACTACTTCTGGTCAAAGTACTATATTTCCATGTGCTAGTCCTCGTAATTCGTCTACTCATAATGTTGCTACCTCGTGTGATAAATTACTTTCCTTGCCTTGTTGCTCTGACATTGAAGCTTACACTTCCTCTAGTACTTGCATTGATACTAACCGTGCAGAGGAAATCAAAGAGCTCAAGTCCCAAGTCACTTCTTTGAAGAAAGACTTGGAACAGTGTCATGAAGGGAGGCCCACACTCAACAACGTCTTGTGTGAGCAAACATCTCCGAATGACAAAAATGAGTTTGGAGTAAACTCAAACAAGAACAAGAGGGGCCTAGAACAATTCAAGAATTCGGCCAAAATCATTTGCTTCAAGTGCAAAGTTAAAGGACACCATGTTAGATCTTGCCCTCTGAAGACGAAGTCTCAAAGTCACAAGCAACAAGGGAAGCGGCCACAAACTCAATCACATATTCAACTACAAGTTGAAGGAAGGCCTCTTCCCAATAAGACCCAAGCCAACACTCCCAGAGGTGAGAAATCAACTGGGAAGAAAGCAAAGGGTAGATGTTGCTACTTATGTCGTGAGAAGGGTCACGTCGCTTCATCTTGCACAAGAGGTAACTTATCCAACCCAATCACTATTGATGATATCTATTCCCTTGGGAAGGATAAGGTTGGAGATGTGTTTGCCAAGTTTGTTGGTACTCAAAATGGTGTCAAGAAAAGAACCATTTGGGTTGCCAAGCCTATTGTGATTAACCTCTTAGGACCCAACGTAGTTCGGGACCAACAAGCTCAAACTTGATCAATAGGTGACTATGGAGGACATTAGAGACTTGGATACATAATGAAGAATTAAGGGGTCTTCATCATTCTTATTATCTCAAGCCAAGTCATTTGGATTATCGAGTTTCAATCTTATATCCAATGTGCCTCCTTACGGTACCTTGTACTTAAACTGTTTACATTGTTAGGTGCTTGCCCCTTTGCATGTTGTGGTTTTGTACCTTGCATGCATTTGTATATGTTGTGCCTCCAACTTGCTTATCTTTAGTAATCAAGTGTGTGTATGTTGGGTTGCACATCATGTACATGTGAGTCTTGTATTGAGCCTATTTGCATCTTGTCTGTATTTTTGTTGGCTCTTGTGGGAGATTAATGGATTATCCCATTGTGGGGGAGTGATGTGCTTTGCACACCTCACAATCCTATAAATGTGTATGCATGGGGAATACCACTTAGTTTTGATATTTCAAGATTATCTAGTTTCTATGTGGTATGTCTTACTCATGAGAAATTCAAATTCTATATGGTCCATTAATTATCTCTTGTTGGTTTTGATTTTCCACTTGTTAATACTGTTGGTTTATCACATTATGGGGGAGTAATATGCTATGTGCATATTACAAACCTAGAAAATGTGTGCATTTGAGGTTTGCCACTTAGTGTTGATATTGTAAATTATCCTGTTCCTAGGTGGCATGTTATCTCTACAAGTGTCATTTGCTTGTGTTTTATGGATAAAGATGATCTTGGATATACTTGTGATCTACCAATGAGTATCATTTCGAAAATACTTCTTGTCCTAGACAATTGGTATTCCCATCATGTGATTGGAATTGCTAATCATCTTTACATTGGTTTTTGTGTTTCGTTTGTCTTCCTTGCCTCTTATGGATCTATTCTAACCTGTTTAGTGCTTTTAATAGATATAGAGAAAGTGATGATCCCATCGTGTGCGTTTTGTATCCAAATGCAAATTCTATATAATGCACGTCCCTTGGGGGAGCTATCCTATTCTCTTTAAAACACTCTCTTATTCACCCATCATAAAATCATTTGATCCCCATCAAGTGTGTGTTGATGGGAGGCAAGTCTTGCTCTTTATGATGCTTTGTGCCATCATGAAAAATTGTCGAGGGACTGGTTTGTTGGAACCTAGCTCTCTTTTGGAAACTAGAAACCTCGTGTTTGTTTTCCTTCAATTTGTTTCTTGTTGCCTCCTATTTGGCATGTGTCAATGGATATCTCATTCCTTGATGTATCTTTTAATTGATATCCTTCAAGTGATAGTCCTTTTCTTTTAGGATCTTATTATCACTTGATACCTTGTCTTTTGATGACTTATCAACTTTGTGTTGGGTTGATTTCTTGAGAGTCTTGAGCATGCATATCTAGCTACTATATACAACTTGTTTTGCTTGCTTTCCTCCTTTGACCCAATATATAAGGGGAACTCCACCCTGTCATAAATTGGCTAAGGTGTGCATGAAATTCAAATTCATATCTATATGCACATATGTGTGTGGAGTTTGTCCTATGTATTGTTGGTTTTCTAACTCTTCGGTCCCAATGAGTTTGGGCACCATTTTGTTTGTTTTGTTGTTCCAGGAACAACTGGAGATGCATTGGATGCTCGGCTCACCTATAAGGAAGATGTTGAGACCATGTGATTATTGGAGCCAAGTTAGGATGATCAAAGAACAACTATCTACTACATCAATCCAATGTTGTCCCGGTAACAAGTATCCACTTCATGCATTCTTCTCTTGCAAAGGACCCAACCTGTCTTTTCTTTTCCAGGTTGCATCATGGCATGAATCTCTTGATTTGTTCTTGTGGTACTTGGTTGCTTTATCAAAGCATCCGAACGATGATGTCTTACTACTAGTTGGGATGTCTTTGATGTTCGTATGTTGGAAGTTCATATTGTACAATGAGAAAATATTAGGCCATGTGCTATGCTTCCAAGCAAAAGATCTCATTGATATATTTATGGCTTCCTTTTGGATATCTAGTTTCTTCCTTCTTGTAACCATTTCGTGTGTACATCCTTCTTTGTGGATATATATCATCATGATTGTCTTCTACTTAGAATCTTTTACACATGAGAGAAGTTACATCTCTAATTGATATCCTCTTTTCTCTCACGTCCATCGCTGCATTTCCTTTTTCGGTTTTTGGTGGCAACGTGAAAGAATTTGTTTTGAGTGCGTATCTTATTTTCTTACATCTTGATGCACTCTTTGGCCGTGAAGATTATTTTTCCTCGTGCTTGTCTTGATGAGGGTGGTGTCATTTTCAATTAGTATCCCTCCTCTTGACAAGGTTCTTACTTCCTATCTTCACAATGGGTTGTCACAAGCGTTGGTTCTTATTTTCTTTTATTAGTAAGCTTGTGAACCCATTTCCTCGTATGTGTGTGTGGGAATGATAGGTCTTGCACTTTGTATCTCATTTCATCAAGACTATGTTGATGAGTAATGCTCATCCTTATCTTAGTCTACTCAAGTGCCTTGCCATGACTCATACACATTACTTTGGTTGAGCTTATTCTTAAGTTGCTTCCTTTACATGTTGCTCAACCATTAGTTTTGTGCAATTGATATGCTTATTGTCTCATCTATCTTCTTGCACTCGTTGTGTGTTTCTATTAATTCTGGGGGAGCAACGATCCTATTTTGTGCACCTGTGTCAAATACAAAAATCTCATATTAGTGCACAAATCATGGGGAGCTTCTCTAGTTTTTGATAAAGCACTATGTTGCCTCTATCATAATATCTTTTATTCATGTGGTTCGAAGGATCATATGATGGTTTGTTCCATCTAGAATTCTTTGATTGCTTGCCTCTATCTTTGTATGTCTTTGTGGCATACGATCCTTTTATTTGCAATCTTTGGGTCCTTAATATAGTTTGTTTTACTCCAACTACTTATCATTGTATTTGTATATTTTTCTGCACTCATTTGCTGAGAAGTACACACTTTTTGGAGGACCAGCTACTATATTTTCTTTCTAAACTGTTCGTCCATTTTGGCAATCGATGCCAATGGGGGAGAAGTTTAAAGAGTTTACTTTGGATATTGTTTAGAGGGTTTTGCTTTTATTGCGTAAGCATTTACATCTTGCTCACATGCATTATTACCTTGTATGTGTGCGCTTGGTTATGCTTATTTCCTTATATAAACTCTCTTGAAGTGGTTGTCTTCAATTACCAAAATGGGGGAGATTGTTAGAGCATATATCTCCATATGTGGTTTTGGTGATTGATGACAATTCCTATGGACTAATGGTTGCCTTAAGTTATATTTATAGGATTTGTCCATAGGCGCTTCTTGAAGTCCATCGGTTGGGTTCAAGGAGTTTATATGTTGACCAAGATGTTATTCAAGTTATTATCCAAAGAATGGTCATAGAAACACTAGGTTGATCAAGATCTCAGACAAAGAGTAAATCAAGATGATCAACACATTGCTTTTATTGCGATTTGTCCATAGGCACTTCTTGAAGTCCATCTGTTGGGTTCAAGGAGTTTATATGTTGACCAAGATGTTATTCAAGTCATGATTCAAAGAATGGTCATAGAAACACTAGGTTGATCAAGATCTCAGACAAAGAGTAAATCAAGATGATCAACACACAAAGCGTATAAGATGTACCGAGAGGGATCAAGTGATCCCATGGTATGGTAAGCATTGTCCATTACATGTTTGTGTACTAACCCATGGTCTTTGTGAGACTCCTATGTGGGGGTTAGGTGTGTTTCCATTGGGCTTGCGTCAAAAGGAAGATGTCATACAACCCATGAAGGATGACGTCAAGTGGTGATCGTCATCAAGATTGTGGTGTGCAAGTTCAAGTGGATCAACACGAATATATCATTGAAACTATTGTCAATGATCATGTGTTGATAAGGACAATCTCATTAGCTAACAAGGGACAAGATCAAGATAAGCATTCTTGAGCACTTCATGCTTGATTCTTGTGGATGTTCACATGGTGGACAAACGAAGATGAATACATAGCTAGGCTTTCCGCAATGTGTATGGGAAAGCTACTTGAAGACTTCATCATGTCTTGCTTTCAACTTGAGCCAAGAAGGAACAACAACATCAAGCTCAGGTGAAAGGGCTAACTCAAAGGTATCAGTTCCTTTGACGTTAGTTGTGCGGAGTGATGATCAGCGAATAAAAGTATACACTCAAGTA
>NC_058518.1:198809241-198961741 GCF_904849725.1 Hordeum vulgare subsp. vulgare
GGAATGACCTATAGTTAGCTAGGCTTCCACCTAAATGACATAATTAGCTTAGTTAGGTCCAAAATGGTCTATTTAATAAAAATGACATATACTTAGCTAATTATCCTCGAAATGACATAATTTGCTCCAAAATGACATATACTTAGCTAATTATCCTCGAAATGACCTAATAAGGCTAACTTAGCTCCAAGATGACCTATTCCCCCTAACGTAGGTATTAAATGTCCTATAATTAGCTTAGCTAGATACAAAATGGCTTAATAAGCATAATTTTCTCCGGAATGACCTATTTTACCCAAATTACTTCCGAAGTGACCTATAGTTAGCTAGGCTTCCACCTAAATGACATAATTAGCTTAGTTAGCTCCAAAATTGTCTATTTGTAAAAATGACATTTACTTAGCTAATTATCCCGAAATGACATAATTTGCTCCAAAATGACATATACTTAGCTAATTATCCTCAAAACGACATAATAAGGCTAACATAGCTCCAAAATGACCTATCCCCCCTAACTTAGGTATTAAATGGCCTATAATTAGCTTAGCTAGATCCAAAATGGCTTAATAAGCATAGTTTGCTCCGGAATGACCTATTTTACCCAAGTTAGCTCCGAAATGACCAATAGTTAGCTAGGATTCCACCTAAATGACATATTTAGCTTAGTTATCTCCAAAATGGTCTATTTAATAAAAACGACATATACTTAGCTAATTATCTTCGCAATGACATAATTAGCTCCAAAATGACATATACTTAGCAATTATCCTCGAAATGACATAATAAGGATAACTTAGCTCGAAGATGACCTATTCCCCCTAACTTAGGTATTAAATGGCCTATAATTAGCTTAGCTAGATCCAGAATGGCTTAATAAGCATAGTTTGCTCCGGGATGACCTATTTTACCCAAGTTAGCTCCGAAATTACCTATAGTTAGCTAGGCTTATACCTAAATCACATAATTAGCTTAGTTAGCTCCAAAATGGTCTATTTAATAAAACATGACCTATACTTAGCAAATCATCCTCGAAAAGACATAATAAGGCTAACTTTGCTCCAAGATGACCTATTCCCCTTAACTTAGGTATTAAATGGCCTATAATTAGCTTACCTAGATCCAAAATGGCTTAATAAGCATAGTTTGCTCCGGAATGAGCTATTTTAGCCAAGTTAGCCCTATAATGACCTATAGTTAGCTAGGCTTCCACCTAAATTACATAATTAGCTTAGTTAGCTCCAAAATGGTCTATTTAATAAAAATGACATATACTTAGCTAATTATCCTCGAAATGACATAATTTGCTCCAAAATTACATATACTTAGTTAATTATCCTCGAAATGACATAATAAGGCTAACTTAGCTCCAAGATGACCTATTCCCCCTAACTTAGGTATTAAATGGCCTATAATTAGCTTAGCTAGATCCAAAATGGCTTAATAAGCATAGTTTGCTCCGGAATGAGCTATTTTACCCAAGTTACCTCCGGAATGACCTATAGTTAGCTAGGCTTCCACCTAAATGACATAATTAGCTTAGTTAGGTCCAAAATGGTCTATTTAATAAAAATGACATATACTTAGCTAATTATCCTCGAAATGACATAATTAGCTCCAAAATGACATATACTTAGCTAATTATCCTCGAAATGACCTAATAAGGCTAACTTAGCTCCAAGATGACCTATTCCCCCTAACGTAGGTATTAAATGTCCTATAATTAGCTTAGCTAGATACAAAATGGCTTAATAAGCATAATTTTCTCCGGAATGACCTATTTTACCCAAATTACTTCCGAAGTGACCTATAGTTAGCTAGGCTTCCACCTAAATGACATAATTAGCTTAGTTAGCTCCAAAATTGTCTATTTTGTAAAAATGACATTTACTTAGCTAATTATCCCCGAAATGACATAATTTGCTCCAAAATGACATATACTTAGCTAATTATCCTCAAAACGACATAATAAGGCTAACATAGCTCCAAAATGACCTATCCCCCCTAACTTAGGTATTAAATGGCCTATAATTAGCTTAGCTAGATCCAAAATGGCTTAATAAGCATAGTTTGCTCCGGAATGACCTATTTTACCCAAGTTAGCTCCGAAATGACCAATAGTTAGCTAGGATTCCACCTAAATGACATATTTAGCTTAGTTATCTCCAAAATGGTCTATTTAATAAAAACGACATATACTTAGCTAATTATCTTCGCAATGACATAATTAGCTCCAAAATGACATATACTTAGCAATTATCCTCGAAATGACATAATAAGGATAACTTAGCTCGAAGATGACCTATTCCCCCTAACTTAGGTATTAAATGGCCTATAATTAGCTTAGCTAGATCCAGAATGGCTTAATAAGCATAGTTTGCTCCGGGATGACCTATTTTACCCAAGTTAGCTCCGAAATTACCTATAGTTAGCTAGGCTTATACCTAAATGACATAATTAGCTTAGTTAGCTCCAAGATGGTCTATTTAATAAAAATGACATATACTTAGCTAATTATCCTTGGAATGACATAATTTGCTCCAAAATGACATATACTTAGCTAATTATCCTCAAAATGACATAATAAGGCAAACTTAGCTCCAAGATGACCTATCCCCCCTAACTTAGGTATTAAATGGCCTATAATTAGCTTAACTAGATTCAAAATGGCTAAATAAGCATAGTTTGCTCCGGAATGACCTATTTTACCCAAGTTAGCTCCGAAATGACCAATAGTTAGCTAGGCTTCCACCTGAATGACATATTTAGCTTAGTTAGCTCCAAAATGGTCTATTTAATAAAACATGACCTATACTTAGCTAATTATCCTCGAAATGACATAATAAGGCTAACTTTGCTCCAAGATGACCTATTCCCCCTAACTTAGGTATTAAATGGCCTATAATTAGCTTAGCTAGATCCAAAATGGCTTAATAAGCATAGTTTGCTCAGGAATGACCTATTTTACCCAAGTTAGCCCTGAAATGACCTATAGTTAGCTAGGCTTCCACCTAAATGACATAATTAGCTTAGTTAGCTCCAAAATGGTCTATTTAATAAAACATGACCTATACTTAGCTAATTATCCTCGAAATGACATAATAAGGCTAACTTAGCACCAAGATGACCTATCCCCCCTAACTTAGGTATTAAATGGCCTATAATTAGCTTAACTAGATCCAAAATGGCTTAATAAGCATAGTTTGCTCCGGAATGACCTATTTTACCCAAGTTATCTCTGAAATGACCTATAGTTAGCTAGGCTTCCACCTAAATGACATAATTAGCTTAGTTAGGTCCAAAATGGTCTATTTAATAAAAATGACATACTTACCTAATTATCCTCGAAATGACATAATTAGCTCCAAAATGACATATACTTAGCTAATTATCCTCGAAATGACCTAATAAGGCTAACTTAGCTCCAAGATGACCTATTCCCCCTAACGTAGGTATTAAATGTCCTATAATTAGCTTAGCTAGATACAAAATGGCTTAATAAGCATAATTTTCTCCGGAATGACCTATTTTACCGAAATTACTTCCGAAGTGACCTATAGTTACCTAGGCTTCCACCTAAATGACATAATTAGCTTAGTTAGCTCCAAAATTGTCTATTTTGTAAAAATGACATTTACTTAGCTAATTATCCCCGAAATGACATAATTTGCTCCAAAATGACATATACTTAGCTAATTATCCTCAAAACGACATAATAAGGCTAACATAGCTCCAAAATGACCTATCCCCCCTAACTTAGGTATTAAATGGCCTATAATTAGCTTAGCTAGATCCAAAATGGCTTAATAAGCATAGTTTGCTCCGGAATGCCTATTTTACCCAAGTTAGCTCCGAAATGACCAATAGTTAGCTAGGATTCCACCTAAATGACATATTTAGCTTAGTTATCTCCAAAATGGTCTATTTAATAAAAACGACATATACTTAGCTAATTATCTTCGCAATGACATAATTAGCTCCAAAATGACATATACTTAGCAATTATCCTCGAAATGACATAATAAGGATAACTTAGCTCGAAGATGACCTATTCCCCCTAACTTAGGTATTAAATGGCCTATAATTAGCTTAGCTAGATCCAGAATGGCTTAATAAGCATAGTTTGCTCCGGGATGACCTATTTTACCCAAGTTAGCTCCGAAATTACCTATAGTTAGCTAGGCTTCCACCTAAATCACATAATTAGCTTAGTTAGCTCCAAAATGGTCTATTTAATAAAACATGACCTATACTTAGCAAATTATCCTCGAAAAGACATAATAAGGCTAACTTTGCTCCAAGATGACCTATTCCCCTTAACTTAGGTATTAAATGGCCTATAATTAGCTTAGCTAGATCCAAAATGGCTTAATAAGCATAGTTTGCTCCGGAATGAGCTATTTTACCCAAGTTACCTCCGGAAATACCTATAGTTAGCTAGGCTTCCACCTAAATGACATAATTAGCTTAGTTAGCTCCAAGATGGTCTATTTAATAAAAATGACATATACTTAGCTAATTATCCTTGAAATGACATAATTTGCTCCAAAATGACATATACCTAGCTAATTATCCTCAAAATGACCTAATAAGGCAAACTTAGCTCCAAGATGACCTATCCCCCCTAACTTAGGTATTAAATGGCCTATAATTAGCTTAACTAGATTCAAAATGGCTAAATAAGCATAGTTTGCTCCGGAATGACCTATTTTACCCAAGTTAGCTCCGAAATGACCAATAGTAAGCTAGGCTTCCACCTGAATGACATATTTAGCTTAGTTAGCTCCAAAATGGTCTATTTAATAAAACATGACCTATACTTAGCTAATTATCCTCGAAATGACATAACAAGGCTAACTTTGCTCCAAGATGACCTATTCCCCCTAACTTAGGTATTAAATGGCCTATAATTAGCTTAGCTAGATCCAAAATGGCTTAATAAGCATAGTTTGCTCAGGAATGACCTATTTTACCCAAGTTAGCCCTGAAATGACCTATAGTTAGCTAGGCTTCCACCTAAATGACATAATTAGCTTAGTTAGCTCCAAAATGGTCTATTTAATAAAAATGACATATACTTAGCTAATTATCCTCGAAATGACATAATTAGCTCCAAAATGACATATACTTAGCTAATTATCCTCAAAATGACATAAGAAGGCTAAGTTAGCTCCAAGATGACCTATTCCCCCTAACTTAGGTATTAAATGGCCTATAATTACCTTAGCTAGATCCAAAATGGCTTAATAAGTATAGTTTGCTCCGGGATGACCTATTTTACCCAATTTAGCTCCGAAATGACCTATAGTTAGCTAGGCTTCTACCTAAATGACATAATTAGCTTAGTTAGCTCCAAAATTTGTTTATTAAATAAAAATGACATATACTTAGCTAATTATCCTAGAAATGACATAATTAGCTCGAAAATGACATATACTTAGCTAATTATCCTCGAAATGACATAATAAGACTAACTTACCTCCAAGATGACCTATTCCCCCTAACTTAGGTATTAAATGACCTATAGTTAGCTTAGCTAGATCCAAAATGGCTTAATAAGCATAGTTTGCTCGGGAATGACCTATTTTAACCAAGTTAGCTCCGAAATGACCTATAGTTAGCTAGGCTTCCACCTAAATGACATAATTAGCTTAGTTAGCTCCAAAATGGGCTATTTAATAAAACATGACCTATAGTTAGCTAATTATCCTCGAAATGACATAATAAGGCTAACTTAGCTCCAAGATGACCTATTCCCCCTAACTTAGGTATTAAATGGCCTATAATTAGCTTACCTATATCCAAAATGGCTTAATAAGCATAGTTTGCTCCGAAATGACCTATTTTACCCAAGTTAGCTCCGAAATGACCTATTTTACCCAAGTTAGCTCCGAAATGACCTATAGTTAGCTAGGCTTCCACCTAAATGACATAATTAGCTTAGTTAGCTCCAAAATGGTCTATTTAATAAAAATGACATATACTTAGCTAATTATCCTTGAAATGACATATTTTGCTCCAAAATGACATATACTTAGCTAATTATCCTCGAAATGACATAATAATACTAACTTAGCTCCAAGATGACATATTCCCCTAACTTAGGTATTAATTGGCCTATAATTAGCTTAGCTAGATCCAAAATGGCTTAATAAGCATAGTTTGCTCCGGAATGACCTATTTTACCCAAGTTAGCTCCGACATGACCTATAGTTAGGTAGGCTTCCACCTAAATGACATAATTAGATTAGTTAGCTCCAAAATGGTCTATTTAATAAAACATGACCTATACTTAGCTAATTATCTTGGAAATGACATAATTAGCTCCGAAATGACATATACTTAGCTAATTATCCTCGAAATGACATAATTAGCTCCAAAAAGGCATTCTTAGCTAATTATCCTCCGAAATGACATATTTAACCCAAGTTAGCTCCGAAACGACATATAGTTAGCTAGGCTTCCACCTAAATGACATAATTAGCTTAGTTAGTTCCAAAATGACCTATTTAATAACAAATGACCTATAGTTAGCTAAGTTCTCTCCTCAATGACATAATAAGGCTAACTTAGCTCCAAGATGACCTATTCCCCCTAACGTAGGTATTAAATGGCCTATAATTAGCTTAGCTAAATCCAAAATGGCTTAATAAGCATAGTTTGCTCCGGAATGACACATTTTACCCAAGTTAGCTCCGAAATGACCTATAGTCAGCTGGGCTTCCACCTAAATGACATAATTAGCTTAGTTAGCTCCAAAATGATCTATTTAATAAAACATGACTAATACTTAGCTAATTATCCTCGAAATGACATAATAAGCTCCAAAAAGGCATTCTTAGCTAATTTAGCCCGAAGAAGGGGACAAGAGGAGAAGAAAGAGGAAAAACGAAAAGAAGGAAGAAGAAGAAGAAAAGAAGAAGAAGAAGAGAAGAAGAAGGATAAGAAGAAGGAGAAGAAGGAGGAAAAGAAGGAGAAGGAGCTCCTCCTTCTCCTTCTTCTTCCTCCTTCTCCTTCTCCTTTTTCTTTTCTTCTTCTTCTCCTCTTCCTTCTCCTTCTCCTCATCCTCCTCCTCCGTCTTATTTTACCTCTTCTTCTCTTCTTGCTTCTTCTCTTTCTCTTCTTCTACATAGGTTAGACTCATCCAACAAAGACTAAATTGGCTAATTACCCTACAAAATGACATAGGTAGCTTAGTTAGGTGAAAACATCATAAGAACCTTGGTTAGCTCATTAAAATGACCAATTTAGCTAAAAAATGAAATAATAAGCTCAAAATGGCTTAAGAACCTTGGTTAGCTCATGAATATTATATACTTAGCTTGGCTTCCACCTAAATGATACAATTAGCCAATTTAGCTCCAATATGTCTTAATAAGCTTAGTTAGCTCCAAAATGACATATTTAACCCTACTGAGCTCCGAAACGACCTATAGTTAGCTGGGCTTCCACCTAAATGACATAATTAGCTTAGTTAGCTCCAAAATGAACTATTTAATAAAAAATGACCTATAGTCAGCTAAGTTCTCTCCTAAATGACATAATAAGGCTTACGTAGCTCCAAGATGACCTATTCCCCCTAACTTAGGTATTAAATGGCCTATAATTAGCTTAGCTAGATCCAAAATGGCTTAATAAGCATAGTTTGCTCCGGAAATGACCTATTTTACCCAAGTTAGCTCCAAAATGACCTATAGTTCGCTAGGCTTCTACCTAAATGACATAATTAGCTTAGTTAGCTCCAAAATGGTCTATATAATAAAACATGACCTATACTTAGCAATTATCCTCGAAATGACATAATAAGGATAACTTAGCTCGAAGATGACCTATTCCCCCTAACTTAGGTATTAAATGGCCTATAATTAGCTTAGCAAGATCCAGAATGGCTTAATAAGCATAGTTTGCTCCGGGATGACCTATTTTACCCAAGTTAGCTCCGAAATGACCTATAGTTAGCTAGGCTTCCACCTAAATCATATAATTAGCTTAGTTAGCTCCAAAATGGTCTATTTAATAAAACATGACCTATACTTAGCAAATTATCCGCGAAAAGACATAATAAGGCTAACTTTGATCCAAGATGACCTATTCCCCTTAACTTAGGTATTAAATGGCCTATAATTAGCTTACCTAGATCCAAAATGGCTTAATAAGCATAGTTTGCTCCGGAATGACCTATTTTAGCCAAGTTAGCCCTGAAATGACCTATAGTTAGCTAGGCTTCCACCTAAATGACATAATTAGCTTAGTTAGCTCCAAAATGGTCTATTTAATAAAAATGACATATACTTAGCTAATTATCCTCGAAATGACATAATTTGCTCCAAAATTACATATACTTAGCTAATTATCCTCGAAATGACATAATAAGGCTAACTTAGCTCCAAGATGACCTATTCCCCCTTACTTAGGTATTAAATGGCCTATAATTAGCTTAGCTAGATCCAAAATGGCTTAATAAGCATAGTTTGCTCCGGAATGACCTATTTTACCCAAGTTAGCTCCGAAATGACCTATAATTAGCTAGGCTTCCACCTAAATGACATATTTAGCTTAGTTTGCTCCAAGATGGTCTATTTAATAAAAACGACATATACTTAGCTAATTATCTTCGTAATGACATAATTAGCTCCAAAATGACATATACTTAGCAATTATCGTCGAAATGACATAATAAGGATAACTTAGCTCGAAGATGACCTATTCCCCCTAACTTAGGTATTAAATGGCCTATAATTAGCTTAGCTAGATCCAGAATGGCTTAATAAGCATAGTTTGCTCCGGGATGACCTATTTTACCCAAGTTAGCTCCGAAATTACCTATAGTTAGCTAGGCTTATACCTAAATGACATAATTAGCTTAGTTAGCTCCAAGATGGTCTATTTAATAAAAATGACATATACTTAGCTAATTATCCTTGGAATGACATAATTTGCTCCAAAATGACATATACTTAGCTAATTATCCTCAAAATGACATAATAAGGCAAACTTAGCTCCAAGATGACCTATCCCCCCTAACTTAGGTATTAAATGGCCTATAATTAGCTTAACTAGATTCAAAATGGCTAAATAAGCATAGTTTGCTCCGGAATGACCTATTTTACCCAAGTTAGCTCCGAAATGACCAATAGTTAGCTAGGCTTCCACCTGAATGACATATTTAGCTTAGTTAGCTCCAAAATGGTCTATTTAATAAAACATGACCTATACTTAGCTAATTATCCTCGAAATGACATAATAAGGCTAAATTTGCTCCAAGATGACCTATTCCCCCTAACTTAGGTATTAAATGGCCTATAATTAGCTTAGCTAGATCCAAAATGGCTTAATAAGCATAGTTTGCTCAGGAATGACCTATTTTACCCAAGTTAGCCCTGAAATGACCTATAGTTAGCTAGGCTTCCACCTAAATGACATAATTAGCTTAGTTAGCTCCAAAATGGTCTATTTAATAAAACATGACCTATACTTAGCTAATTATCCTCGAAATGACATAATAAGGCTAACTTAGCACCAAGATGACCTATCCCCCCTAACTTAGGTATTAAATGGCCTATAATTAGCTTAACTAGATCCAAAATGGCTTAATAAGCATAGTTTGCTCCGGAATGACCTATTTTACCCAAGTTATCTCTGAAATGACCTATAGTTAGCTAGGCTTCCACCTAAATGACATAATTAGCTTAGTTAGGTCCAAAATGGTCTATTTAATAAAAATGACATACTTACCTAATTATCCTCGAAATGACATAATTAGCTCCAAAATGACATATACTTAGCTAATTATCCTCGAAATGACCTAATAAGGCTAACTTAGCTCCAAGATGACCTATTCCCCCTAACGTAGGTATTAAATGTCCTATAATTAGCTTAGCTAGATACAAAATGGCTTAATAAGCATAATTTTCTCCGGAATGACCTATTTTACCGAAATTACTTCCGAAGTGACCTATAGTTACCTAGGCTTCCACCTAAATGACATAATTAGCTTAGTTAGCTCCAAAATTGTCTATTTTGTAAAAATGACATTTACTTAGCTAATTATCCCCGAAATGACATAATTTGCTCCAAAATGACATATACTTAGCTAATTATCCTCAAAACGACATAATAAGGCTAACATAGCTCCAAAATGACCTATCCCCCCTAACTTAGGTATTAAATGGCCTATAATTAGCTTAGCTAGATCCAAAATGGCTTAATAAGCATAGTTTGCTCCGGAATGCCTATTTTACCCAAGTTAGCTCCGAAATGACCAATAGTTAGCTAGGATTCCACCTAAATGACATATTTAGCTTAGTTATCTCCAAAATGGTCTATTTAATAAAAACGACATATACTTAGCTAATTATCTTCGCAATGACATAATTAGCTCCAAAATGACATATACTTAGCAATTATCCTCGAAATGACATAATAAGGATAACTTAGCTCGAAGATGACCTATTCCCCCTAACTTAGGTATTAAATGGCCTATAATTAGCTTAGCTAGATCCAGAATGGCTTAATAAGCATAGTTTGCTCCGGGATGACCTATTTTACCCAAGTTAGCTCCGAAATTACCTATAGTTAGCTAGGCTTCCACCTAAATCACATAATTAGCTTAGTTAGCTCCAAAATGGTCTATTTAATAAAACATGACCTATACTTAGCAAATTATCCTCGAAAAGACATAATAAGGCTAACTTTGCTCCAAGATGACCTATTCCCCTTAACTTAGGTATTAAATGGCCTATAATTAGCTTAGCTAGATCCAAAATGGCTTAATAAGCATAGTTTGCTCCGGAATGAGCTATTTTACCCAAGTTACCTCCGGAAATACCTATAGTTAGCTAGGCTTCCACCTAAATGACATAATTAGCTTAGTTAGCTCCAAGATGGTCTATTTAATAAAAATGACATATACTTAGCTAATTATCCTTGAAATGACATAATTTGCTCCAAAATGACATATACCTAGCTAATTATCCTCAAAATGACCTAATAAGGCAAACTTAGCTCCAAGATGACCTATCCCCCCTAACTTAGGTATTAAATGGCCTATAATTAGCTTAACTAGATTCAAAATGGCTAAATAAGCATAGTTTGCTCCGGAATGACCTATTTTACCCAAGTTAGCTCCGAAATGACCAATAGTAAGCTAGGCTTCCACCTGAATGACATATTTAGCTTAGTTAGCTCCAAAATGGTCTATTTAATAAAACATGACCTATACTTAGCTAATTATCCTCGAAATGACATAACAAGGCTAACTTTGCTCCAAGATGACCTATTCCCCCTAACTTAGGTATTAAATGGCCTATAATTAGCTTAGCTAGATCCAAAATGGCTTAATAAGCATAGTTTGCTCAGGAATGACCTATTTTACCCAAGTTAGCCCTGAAATGACCTATAGTTAGCTAGGCTTCCACCTAAATGACATAATTAGCTTAGTTAGCTCCAAAATGGTCTATTTAATAAAAATGACATATACTTAGCTAATTATCCTCGAAATGACATAATTAGCTCCAAAATGACATATACTTAGCTAATTATCCTCAAAATGACATAAGAAGGCTAAGTTAGCTCCAAGATGACCTATTCCCCCTAACTTAGGTATTAAATGGCCTATAATTACCTTAGCTAGATCCAAAATGGCTTAATAAGTATAGTTTGCTCCGGGATGACCTATTTTACCCAATTTAGCTCCGAAATGACCTATAGTTAGCTAGGCTTCTACCTAAATGACATAATTAGCTTAGTTAGCTCCAAAATTTGTTTATTAAATAAAAATGACATATACTTAGCTAATTATCCTAGAAATGACATAATTAGCTCGAAAATGACATATACTTAGCTAATTATCCTCGAAATGACATAATAAGACTAACTTACCTCCAAGATGACCTATTCCCCCTAACTTAGGTATTAAATGACCTATAGTTAGCTTAGCTAGATCCAAAATGGCTTAATAAGCATAGTTTGCTCGGGAATGACCTATTTTAACCAAGTTAGCTCCGAAATGACCTATAGTTAGCTAGGCTTCCACCTAAATGACATAATTAGCTTAGTTAGCTCCAAAATGGGCTATTTAATAAAACATGACCTATAGTTAGCTAATTATCCTCGAAATGACATAATAAGGCTAACTTAGCTCCAAGATGACCTATTCCCCCTAACTTAGGTATTAAATGGCCTATAATTAGCTTACCTATATCCAAAATGGCTTAATAAGCATAGTTTGCTCCGAAATGACCTATTTTACCCAAGTTAGCTCCGAAATGACCTATTTTACCCAAGTTAGCTCCGAAATGACCTATAGTTAGCTAGGCTTCCACCTAAATGACATAATTAGCTTAGTTAGCTCCAAAATGGTCTATTTAATAAAAATGACATATACTTAGCTAATTATCCTTGAAATGACATATTTTGCTCCAAAATGACATATACTTAGCTAATTATCCTCGAAATGACATAATAATACTAACTTAGCTCCAAGATGACATATTCCCCTAACTTAGGTATTAATTGGCCTATAATTAGCTTAGCTAGATCCAAAATGGCTTAATAAGCATAGTTTGCTCCGGAATGACCTATTTTACCCAAGTTAGCTCCGAAATGACCAATAGTAAGCTAGGCTTCCACCTGAATGACATATTTAGCTTAGTTAGCTCCAAAATGGTCTATTTAATAAAACATGACCTATACTTAGCTAATTATCCTCGAAATGACATAACAAGGCTAACTTTGCTCCAAGATGACCTATTCCCCCTAACTTAGGTATTAAATGGCCTATAATTAGCTTAGCTAGATCCAAAATGGCTTAATAAGCATAGTTTGCTCAGGAATGACCTATTTTACCCAAGTTAGCCCTGAAATGACCTATAGTTAGCTAGGCTTCCACCTAAATGACATAATTAGCTTAGTTAGCTCCAAAATGGTCTATTTAATAAAAATGACATATACTTAGCTAATTATCCTCGAAATGACATAATTAGCTCCAAAATGACATATACTTAGCTAATTATCCTCAAAATGACATAAGAAGGCTAAGTTAGCTCCAAGATGACCTATTCCCCCTAACTTAGGTATTAAATGGCCTATAATTACCTTAGCTAGATCCAAAATGGCTTAATAAGTATAGTTTGCTCCGGGATGACCTATTTTACCCAATTTAGCTCCGAAATGACCTATAGTTAGCTAGGCTTCTACCTAAATGACATAATTAGCTTAGTTAGCTCCAAAATTTGTTTATTAAATAAAAATGACATATACTTAGCTAATTATCCTAGAAATGACATAATTAGCTCGAAAATGACATATACTTAGCTAATTATCCTCGAAATGACATAATAAGACTAACTTACCTCCAAGATGACCTATTCCCCCTAACTTAGGTATTAAATGACCTATAGTTAGCTTAGCTAGATCCAAAATGGCTTAATAAGCATAGTTTGCTCGGGAATGACCTATTTTAACCAAGTTAGCTCCGAAATGACCTATAGTTAGCTAGGCTTCCACCTAAATGACATAATTAGCTTAGTTAGCTCCAAAATGGGCTATTTAATAAAACATGACCTATAGTTAGCTAATTATCCTCGAAATGACATAATAAGGCTAACTTAGCTCCAAGATGACCTATTCCCCCTAACTTAGGTATTAAATGGCCTATAATTAGCTTACCTATATCCAAAATGGCTTAATAAGCATAGTTTGCTCCGAAATGACCTATTTTACCCAAGTTAGCTCCGAAATGACCTATTTTACCCAAGTTAGCTCCGAAATGACCTATAGTTAGCTAGGCTTCCACCTAAATGACATAATTAGCTTAGTTAGCTCCAAAATGGTCTATTTAATAAAAATGACATATACTTAGCTAATTATCCTTGAAATGACATATTTTGCTCCAAAATGACATATACTTAGCTAATTATCCTCGAAATGACATAATAATACTAACTTAGCTCCAAGATGACATATTCCCCTAACTTAGGTATTAATTGGCCTATAATTAGCTTAGCTAGATCCAAAATGGCTTAATAAGCATAGTTTGCTCCGGAATGACCTATTTTACCCAAGTTAGCTCCGACATGACCTATAGTTAGGTAGGCTTCCACCTAAATGACATAATTAGATTAGTTAGCTCCAAAATGGTCTATTTAATAAAACATGACCTATACTTAGCTAATTATCTTGGAAATGACATAATTAGCTCCGAAATGACATATACTTAGCTAATTATCCTCGAAATGACATAATTAGCTCCAAAAAGGCATTCTTAGCTAATTATCCTCCGAAATGACATATTTAACCCAAGTTAGCTCCGAAACGACATATAGTTAGCTAGGCTTCCACCTAAATGACATAATTAGCTTAGTTAGTTCCAAAATGACCTATTTAATAACAAATGACCTATAGTTAGCTAAGTTCTCTCCTCAATGACATAATAAGGCTAACTTAGCTCCAAGATGACCTATTCCCCCTAACGTAGGTATTAAATGGCCTATAATTAGCTTAGCTAAATCCAAAATGGCTTAATAAGCATAGTTTGCTCCGGAATGACACATTTTACCCAAGTTAGCTCCGAAATGACCTATAGTCAGCTGGGCTTCCACCTAAATGACATAATTAGCTTAGTTAGCTCCAAAATGATCTATTTAATAAAACATGACTAATACTTAGCTAATTATCCTCGAAATGACATAATAAGCTCCAAAAAGGCATTCTTAGCTAATTTAGCCCGAAGAAGGGGACAAGAGGAGAAGAAAGAGGAAAAACGAAAAGAAGGAAGAAGAAGAAGAAAAGAAGAAGAAGAAGAGAAGAAGAAGGATAAGAAGAAGGAGAAGAAGGAGGAAAAGAAGGAGAAGGAGCTCCTCCTTCTCCTTCTTCTTCCTCCTTCTCCTTCTCCTTTTTCTTTTCTTCTTCTTCTCCTCTTCCTTCTCCTTCTCCTCATCCTCCTCCTCCGTCTTATTTTACCTCTTCTTCTCTTCTTGCTTCTTCTCTTTCTCTTCTTCTACATAGGTTAGACTCATCCAACAAAGACTAAATTGGCTAATTA
Organism: Hordeum vulgare subsp. vulgare; assembly: GCF_904849725.1. Lineage (NCBI taxonomy): Eukaryota > Viridiplantae > Streptophyta > Magnoliopsida > Poales > Poaceae > Hordeum > Hordeum vulgare. The sequence continues at coordinate 198,824,282 of NC_058518.1, forward strand.
CCCTACAAAATGACATAGGTAGCTTAGTTAGGTGAAAACATCATAAGAACCTTGGTTAGCTCATTAAAATGACCAATTTAGCTAAAAAATGAAATAATAAGCTCAAAATGGCTTAAGAACCTTGGTTAGCTCATGAATATTATATACTTAGCTTGGCTTCCACCTAAATGATACAATTAGCCAATTTAGCTCCAATATGTCTTAATAAGCTTAGTTAGCTCCAAAATGACATATTTAACCCTACTGAGCTCCGAAACGACCTATAGTTAGCTGGGCTTCCACCTAAATGACATAATTAGCTTAGTTAGCTCCAAAATGAACTATTTAATAAAAAATGACCTATAGTCAGCTAAGTTCTCTCCTAAATGACATAATAAGGCTTACGTAGCTCCAAGATGACCTATTCCCCCTAACTTAGGTATTAAATGGCCTATAATTAGCTTAGCTAGATCCAAAATGGCTTAATAAGCATAGTTTGCTCCGGAAATGACCTATTTTACCCAAGTTAGCTCCAAAATGACCTATAGTTCGCTAGGCTTCTACCTAAATGACATAATTAGCTTAGTTAGCTCCAAAATGGTCTATATAATAAAACATGACCTATACTTAGCAATTATCCTCGAAATGACATAATAAGGATAACTTAGCTCGAAGATGACCTATTCCCCCTAACTTAGGTATTAAATGGCCTATAATTAGCTTAGCAAGATCCAGAATGGCTTAATAAGCATAGTTTGCTCCGGGATGACCTATTTTACCCAAGTTAGCTCCGAAATGACCTATAGTTAGCTAGGCTTCCACCTAAATCATATAATTAGCTTAGTTAGCTCCAAAATGGTCTATTTAATAAAACATGACCTATACTTAGCAAATTATCCGCGAAAAGACATAATAAGGCTAACTTTGATCCAAGATGACCTATTCCCCTTAACTTAGGTATTAAATGGCCTATAATTAGCTTACCTAGATCCAAAATGGCTTAATAAGCATAGTTTGCTCCGGAATGACCTATTTTAGCCAAGTTAGCCCTGAAATGACCTATAGTTAGCTAGGCTTCCACCTAAATGACATAATTAGCTTAGTTAGCTCCAAAATGGTCTATTTAATAAAAATGACATATACTTAGCTAATTATCCTCGAAATGACATAATTTGCTCCAAAATTACATATACTTAGCTAATTATCCTCGAAATGACATAATAAGGCTAACTTAGCTCCAAGATGACCTATTCCCCCTTACTTAGGTATTAAATGGCCTATAATTAGCTTAGCTAGATCCAAAATGGCTTAATAAGCATAGTTTGCTCCGGAATGACCTATTTTACCCAAGTTAGCTCCGAAATGACCTATAATTAGCTAGGCTTCCAGCTAAGTGACATAATTAGCTTAGTTAGCTCCAAGATGGTCTATTTAATAAAAATGACATATACTTAGCTAATTATCCTTGGAATGACATAATTTGCTCCAAAATGACATATACTTAGCTAATTATCCTCAAAATGACATAATAAGGCTAACTTAGCTCCAAGATGACCTATCCCCCCTAACTTAGGTATTAAATGGCCTATAATTAGCTTAACTAGATTCAAAATGGCTAAATAAGCATAGTTTGCTCCGTAATGACCTATTTTACCCAAGTTAGCTCCGAAATGACCAATAGTTAGCTAAGCTTCCACCTAAATGACATAATTAGCTTAGTTAGCTCCAAAATGGTTTATTAAATAAAAATGACATATACTTAGCTAATTATCCTAGAAATGACATAATTAGCTCGAAAATGACATATACTTAGCTAATTATCCTCGAAATGACATAATAAGACTAACTTACCTCCAAGATGACATATTCCCCCTAACTTAGGTATTAAATGACCTATAGTTAGCTTAGCTAGATCCAAAATGGCTTAATAAGCATAGTTTGCTCGGGAATGACCTATTTTAACCAAGTTAGCTCCGAAATGACCTATAGTTAGCTAGGCTTCCACCTAAATGACATAATTAGCTTAGTTAGCTCCAAAATGGGCTATTTAATAAAACATGACCTGTAGTTAGCTAATTATCCTCGAAATGACATAATAAGGCTAACTTAGCTCCAAGATGACCTATTCCCCCTAACTTAGGTATTAAATGGCCTATAATTAGCTTACCTAGATCCAAAATGGCTTAATAAGCATAGTTTGCTCCGAAATGACCTATTTTACCCAAGTTAGCTCCGAAATGACCTATTTTACCCAAGTTAGCTCCGAAATGACCTATAGTTAGCTAGGCTTCCACCTAAATGACATAATTAGCTTAGTTAGCTCCAAAATGGTCTATTTAATAAAAATGACATATACTTAGCTAATTATCCTTGAAATGACATATTTTGCTCCAAAATGACATATACTTAGCTAATTATCCTCGAAATGACATAATAATACTAACTTAGCTCCAAGATGACATATTCCCCTAACTTAGGTATTAATTGGCCTATAATTAGCTTAGCTAGATCCAAAATGGCTTAATAAGCATAGTTTGCTCCGGAATGACCTATTTTACCCAAGTTAGCTCCGACATGACCTATAGTTAGGTAGGCTTCCACCTAAATGACATAAATAGATTAGTTAGCTCCAAAATGGTCTATTTAATAAAACATGACCTATACTTAGCTAATTATCTTGGAAATGACATAATTAGCTCCGAAATGACATATACTTAGCTAATTATCCTCGAAATGACATAATTAGCTCTAAAAAGGCATTCTTAGCTAATTATCCTCCGAAATGACATATTTAACCCAAGTTAGCTCCGAAACGACATATAGTTAGCTAGGCTTCCACCTAAATGACATAATTTGCTTAGTTAGTTCCAAAATGACCTACTTAATAATAAATGACCTATAGTTAGCTAAGTTCTCTCCTCAATGACATAATAAGGCTAACTTAGCTCCAAGATGACCTATTCCCCCTAACGTAGGTATTAAATGGCCTATAATTAGCTTAGCTAAATCCAAAATGGCTTAATAAGCATAGTTTGCTCCGGAATGACACATTTTACCCAAGTTAGCTCCGAAATGACCTATAGTCAGCTAGGCTTCCACCTAAATGACATAATTAGCTTAGTTAGCTCCAAAATGATCTATTTAATAAAACATGACTAATACTTAGCTAATTATCCTCGAAATGACATAATTAGCTCCAAAAAGGCATTCTTAGCTAATTTAGCCCGAAGAAGGGGACAAGAGGAGAAGAAAGAGGAAAAATGAAAAGAAGGAAGAAGAAGAAGAAAAGAAGAAGAAGAAGAGAAGAAGAAGGATAAGAAGAAGGAGAAGAAGGAGGAGAAGAAGGAGAAGGAGCTCCTCCTTCTCCTTCTTCTTCCTCCTTCTCCTTCTCCTTTTTCTTTTCTTCTTCTTCTCCTCTTCCTTCTCCTTCTCCTCATCCTCCTCCTCCGTCTTATTTTACCTCTTCTTCTCTTCTTGCTTCTTCTCTTTCTCTTCTTCTACATAGGTTAGACTCATCCAACAAAGACTAAATTGGCTAATTACCCTACAAAATGACATAGGTAGCTTAGTTAGGTGAAAACATCATAAGAACCTTGGTTAGCTCATTAAAATGACCAATTTAGCTAAAAAATGAAATAATAAGCTCAAAATGGCTTAAGAACCTTGGTTAGCTCATGAATATTATATACTTAGCTTGGCTTCCACCTAAATGATACAATTAGCCAATTTAGCTCCAATATGTCTTAATAAGCTTAGTTAGCTCCAAAATGACATATTTAACCCTATTGAGCTCCGAAACGACCTATATTTAGCTGGGCTTCCACCTAAATGACATAATTAGCTTAGTTAGCTCCAAAATGACCTATTTAATAAAAAATGACCTATAGTCAGCTAAGTTCTCTCCTAAATGACATAATAAGGCTTACGTAGCTCCAAGATGACCTATTCCCCCTAACTTAGGTATTAAATGGCCTATAATTAGCTTAGCTAGATCCAAAATGGCTTAATAAGCATAGTTTGCTCCGGAAATGACCTATTTTACCCAAGTTAGCTCCAAAATGACCTATAGTTCGCTAGGCTTCTACCTAAATGACATAATTAGCTTAGTTAGCTCCAAAATGGTCTATATAATAAAACATGACCTATACTTAGCTAATTATCCTCGAAATGACATAATTAGCTCCAAAAAGGCATAATTAGCTAATTTAGCCCGAAGAAGGGGACAAGAGGAGAAGAAAGAGGAAAAATGAAAAGAAGGAAGAAGAAGAAGAAGAAGAGAAGAAGAAGGAGAAGGAGGAAGAAGAAGGAGAAGGAGAAGGAGGAGAGAAGCTCCTTCTCCTTCTTCTACTCCTTCTTCTCCTTCTTCTTGCCGTTCTTATTTTCTTCTTCTTCTCCTCTTCCTTCTCCTTCTGCTCCTCCTCCTTCTTCTTCTTCTTTTTCTTCTCCTCCTTCTTCTCTTCTTGCTTATTCTCTTTTTTCTTCTACGTAGGTTATTTTCCCCAACAAAGACATACTTAGCTAATTATCCTCCAAAATGACATAATTAGCGTAGTTAGGTAAAAACATCAGAAGAATGTTGGTTAGCTCATTAAAATGACTAATTTAGCTCCAAAATGACATAATAAGGTCAAAATGGATTAATAATCATAGTTGGCTACAAAATGACATATTTTATCCAAGTTAGCTCTAGAATGACCTATACTTAGCCAAGTTCTCTCCTAAATGACATAATAAGGCTATGTAGCTCCAAGATGACCTATTCCACCTAACTCAGTTATTAAATGGCCTATAATTAGCTAAGTTCTCTTTGAAATAACCTATATGTACTTCTTCATCTAATATTATTCTTCTAACTTTCTTATTTGTCATTTTGCAGATTACATTCACTTCACGGGAAGCTTCGATTATATTGATGGAATGCTTGAAGATGATTTCTTGTACCATGGCTTCACGGAAGCTTGTATTGAAACTATTGTAGTATATGGATATATATGTAACTTTGTATGCATGTGGATGAAACCGGTGTAATATATGGTTTGGTATGGATGCAACTTGCATAATATGTATGTATTATGGATGAAAGTTATTTTAATATGCTTATGAGTACGGAAACAAATTTATTTTTGTCAAATCTATATATATATATCCTAATTATTGTGAAAATTGCTGGATATAATAAGGAATAAAATAAAAAGGGGCTGGTTCCCCCCTTTGTCGTCTGCCCCCACATGGCAAAGGGGGGAGGGCAGACGGCAAAGAGGGGAGAGAGAGGGGCTTAGTTCCCCCCTTTGCCGTCAGCCCCCTCATGGCAAAGGGGAGAGGGCAGACGGCAAAGAGGGGAGAGAGGGGCTTAGTTCCCGCCTTTGCCCTCAGCCCCCTCATGGCAAAGGGGGGAGGGCAGACGGCAAAGAGGGGAGAGAGAGTGGCTTAGTTCCCCCCTTTGCCGTCAGCCCCCTCATGGAAAAGGGGGAGGCCAGACCACGAAGAGAGGAGGCCAGCCGTTAACACTTAACAGGACCGTTGGTGTATCTGCTGTCCCATTTAATTTGCCATCTGCCCCCTCATGGCAAAGATTCTGTGCCGTCCGCTTTAAAAAAGCAGACGGCAAAGAACCTCTTCACCAGATATTTTTTTGCCGTCTGCTGACTGACGGCAAAGCCTTTGCCGTCCGTGGTTCCCCCCTTTGCCGTCAGCCATGGCAGACGGCAAAATTATAAATTCCAGTTGTGTAGGGAGGTACAAGAGTGATCCAGGAGTGGATCACTGGACAACGGTCAAGAACATCCTTAAGTACCTGAAAAGGACTAAATACATGTTTCTCGTTTATGGAGGTGCTAAAGAGCTCATCGTAAAGGGTTACGTTGATGCTAGCTTCGACACATATCCGGATGACTCCAAGTCACAAACCGGATACGTGTACATTTCGAATAATGGGGCAGTTAGCTGGTGCAGTTGCAAGCAAAGCGTCGTGGCGGCATCTACATGTGAAGTGGAGTACATAGATGCTTAGAAAGCAGCACACGAAGGAGTCTAGATGAAGGAGTTCATCACCGACCTAAATGACTCTATTATCTGATAAAATTGGAGCTATTGCCATTGCAAAGGATCCCAGGTTTCACAAGAAGACCAAGCACATCAAACTCCGCTTCAACTCCATTTGTGGATACATCGAGGATGGAGATATAGATATTTGTAAAGTACACATGGATCTGAATGTCGCGGACCCGTTCACTAAACCTCTTCCACGAGCGAAACATGATCAACACCAGAACTCTATGGGTGTTCGATTCATCACAATGTAACTAGATTATTGACTCTAGTGCAAGTGGGAGACTGTTGGAAATATGCCATAGAGGCAATAATAAAATGGTTACTATTATATTTCCTAGTTCATGATAGTTGTCTATTATTCATGCTATAATTGTATTAATTAGAAACCGTAATGCATGTGTGAATATATAGATCATAATGCGTCCCAAGTGAGCCTCTAGTTGGCTAGCTCGATGATCAATAGATGATCATGGTTTCCTGATCATTTACATTGGATGTCATTGATAACGGGATCACATCATTGGGGAATGATGTAATGGACAAGACCCAATCCTAAGCATAGCACTAGATCGTGTTGTTCGTATGCTAAAGCTTTTCTAATGTAAAGTATCATTTCTTTAGACCATGAGATTGTGCAACTCCCGGATACCGTAGGAGTGGTTTGGGTGTAGCAAACATCACAACGTAATTGGGTGATTATAAAGGTGCACTACAGGTATCTTCTAAAGTATCTCTTGGGTTCTACGAATCGAGACTCAGAGTTGTCACTCCGTGTGATGGAGAGGTATCTATGGGCCCACTCGGTAATCCATCATCATATTGAGCTCAGTGTGACTAAGGAGATATCCATGGGATGATGTATTACGGAACGAGCAAAGAGACTTGCCGGTAACGAGATTGAACAAGGTATAGTGATACCGACGATCGAATCTCAGGCAAGTATCATACCGTTAGACAAAAGGAATTGCATACAGGATTGATCGAATCCCCGACATCGTGGTTCATCCAATGAGATCATCGTGGAACATGTGGGAACCAACATGGATATCCAGACCATGTTGTTGGTAACTGACAGTAGAGGTGTCTCGGTCATGTCTGCATGCTTCCCGAACCCGTAGGGTCTACACACTTAAGGTTCAATGATGCTAGGGTTATAGCGGAATAGTGTACATGTTTACCGAATGTTGTTCGGAGTCCCGGATGAGATCACGGATGTCCCGAGGAGTTCCGGAATGGTCTGTAGGTAAATATTCATATATAGTAAGTGAGGATTTGGTCACCGGAAGTGTTTCGGGCTACACCGGTAATGTACCGGGACCACCGGAAGGGTTCCGGGGGTCCACCGGCAAGGGCCACCGGCCCCAAGCTGCTACATGGGCCAAGAGAGGGAGGGAACCAGCCCCGAAGTGGTCTAGTGCGCCTCCACAACCAGCCCAAGGCGCAACAAGGGGTGGAGGGGGCAAACCCTAGGCGTGGGAGTCCACCTTGGGCCTCAAGGCCCAACCCTAGGGCGCCTCCACCACCTTAGCCGCCGCCCCAAGTCCATTTGGGGCTGCCATACCTTGGGGTGGGAAACCCTAAGGGTGGGCACACTCCTCTCTCTCCTCCTATATATAGTGAAAGTTTTGGGCAGATTTGAGACAAGAATTCTCTCTCTCTCGGCGCAGCCCTACACTTCCTCCTCCACCTCCTGCGCGGTGCTTGGCGAAGCCTTGTTGGAGTACCACGGAGATCCACCATCACCATGCCGTCATGCTGCCGAAGCTCTCCCTCAACCTCTCCTCCATCCCTGCTGGATGAAGGCATTGGAGACGTCATCGGGATGCACGTGTGTTGAGAACGGAGGCACCAATGTTCGGTGCATAGATCGGAATCCATCGTGATCTGAATCGCTGCGAGTACGACTCCATCAACCGCGTTCTAGCAATGCTTCCGCTTAGCAATCTTCAAAGGTATGAAGATGCTCTACTCCTTGACTTGTTACTGGTTTCTCCATAGATAGATCCTTGTATGGCGTAGGATTTTTTTTGAAATTACTACGATCCCCAACAGACCCATCTATAAGAAGCCCTATAGAATGGGGTCCAAAGAGTTGTCTGAACTGAAGAAGCAACTGGCTGAGCAGCTTAGAAAAGGATTCATTCATCCTAGTGCCTCTCTTTGGGGAACGCCTATTATATTTGTGTCAAAGAGGGATGGAACTATCAGGCTATGCATTGATTACCGCTCTCTCAATGAAGTCACAATAAAGAACAAGTATCCACTTCCCAAGATTGAGGTCCTATTCGATCATCTAAATGGTGCCAAAGTGTTCTCCAAGATCGATCTCACGTCTGGGTATTACCAGTTGAAGATCAGACCCGAGGATATCCCAAAGACGGTGTTTGTGACCAGATATTGCCCGTATGAATACATGGTCATGTCATTTGGGCTAACCAATGCCCCAGCCTACTTCATGTACCTCATGAACAAAGTTTTTATGGATTATCTGTACAAGTTTGTCATTGTCTTCATGGATGACATACTCGTCTTCTCCAAGTACGAAGAAGAACATGAGAAACACTTGAGCATGGTGTTGGAAAAGCTGCAAGAGCACCAACTTTATGCCAAGTTCACCAAGTCTGAATTCTGACTGCATGAAGTTGGGATTTTGGGCTATGTGTTAACAACAGATGGATTGTGAGTTCACCCTGCCAAGATTGAATCCGTGATGGTGTGGCAATCGCCGAGCAACGCGAAGGAAGTCAGAAGCATCCTCGGACTCGGGGGATGCTACCGTAAGTTTGTCAAAGGGTTCTCAAGCATCGCCCGACCTATGACTCAAGTCTTCAAGAAGGACAAAAAGTTTGAGTCGACGTCGAAGTGCGAGGAAAGTTTCCAGGAGCTTCAAGAAGAGGTTGACAACAACCCTAGTTTTGGCCACCCTTGATATTCAAAAGGAGTTTGTGTTATATTGTGATGCATCAAGGACCAGGCTTGGTGGTGTCGTGTGTTGGGAATATGCCCTAGAGGCAATAATAAAATGGTTATTATCATATTTCCTTGTTCAGGATAATCGTCTATTCTTCATGCTATAATTGTATTAACATGAAACAGTAATACATGTGTGAATAAATAGATCACAATGTGTCCCTAGCAAGCCTCTAGTTGGCTAACTCGTTAATCAATAGATGATCATGGTTTCCTGATCATGGACATTAGATGTCATTCATAACAGGATCACATCATTGGGATAATGATGTGATGGACAAGACCCAATCCTTAGCATAGCACTAGATCGTATTGTTCTAATGTCAAGTGTGTTTTCATTCGATCGTGAGATTGTGCAACTCCTGGATACCGTAGGAGTGCTTTGGGTGTATGAAACGTCACAATGTAACTGGGTGACTATAAAGGTGCACTACAGGTATCTCCGAAAGTGTCTGTGGGGTTGGCACGAATCGAGATCGGGATTTGTCACTCCGTGTGACGAAGAGGTATCTCTGGGCCCACTCGGTAGAACATCATCATAATGAGCTCAGTGTGACTAAGGAGTTAGTCACGGGATGATGTGCTACGGAATGAGTAAAGAGACTTACCGGTAACGAGATTGAACAAGGTATAGGTATACCGAAGATTGAATCTCGAGCAAGTTCTATACCGACAGACAAAGGGAATTGTATACGGGATTGATTGAATCCTTGACATCGTGGTTCATCCGATGAGATTATTGTGGAACATGTGGGAGCCACCATGGGTATCCAGATCCTGGTGATGGTTATTGGGCGGAGAGTGTCTCAGTCATGTCTGCATGATTCCCGAACCCGTAGGGTCTACACACTTAAGGTTCGATGATGCTAGGGTTATAGGGAATTGTTATACGAGGTTACCGAAGGATGTTCGGAGTACCGGATGAGATCCCAGACATCACAAGGAGCTCCGAAATGGTCCGGAGGTAAAGATTGGCATGTAGGATGGATGGGTTTGGACGCCGGAAATGTTTCGGGCACCACCGGCAAAGTGCCGGGACCACCGGAAGGGTTCCGGAGGCCCACCGGGAGGGGCCACAATCTCCAGAAGGCTACATGGGCCAAGTGCGGGAGGGAACCAGCCCCTAGGTGGGCTGGTGCGCCCCCCACACTCAGCATAGGCGCTGGTGGGCCTAAGGCCCACCTAGGGGTGCGCCACCCCCTCACCTCCCTGGCCGTCGCCCCCCTTTCCCATCTAGGGATGCCACCCCCCTTCAAGGGGGAAAACCTAAAGGGGCTGCCACCCCTCCCTTCCCCCTATATATAGTGTGGGTTTTGGCCTTTGGAGACACGTTTTTTCATCTCTCTCGGCGCAACCCTGTCTCTCTTCTTCCTCCTCTCCCACGGTGCTTGGCGAAGCCCTGCTGGGAGACCTCGTCTCTCCATCGACACCACGCCATCATGATGCTGGAGATCTTACCCAACCTCTCCCTCCTCCTTGCTGGATCAAGGTGTGGGAGACGTCACCGGGCTGCACGTGTGTTGAACCCGGAGGTGCCGTGATTCGGCACTAGATCGGAATCACACCGCGATCTGAATCGCCGTGAGTACGACTCCATCAACCGCGTTCTAGCAACGCTTCCGCTTAGCGATCTTCAAAGGTATGAAGATCCACTCACCCCTCTATCGTTTCTGGTCTCTCCATAGTAAGATCTGAATATGGCGTAGGAAAATTTTGAATTTATGCTACGTTACCCAACAGTGGTATCAGAGCCAGGTTTTCTATGCGTAGATTCTATGCACGAGTAGAACACAAAAGGTTGTGGGCGCTTATTTGTCAATTGCTTGCCGCTACTATTCTTATTATTTTCCGACGGTATTGTGGGATGAAGCAGCCCGGACCGACATTACACGTACGGTTACGTGAGACAGGTTCCACCGGCCGACATGCACACTGTGCATAAGAGGTGGCTAACTGGTGTGTGTCTCTCCCACTCTAGTCGGATTGGATTTGATGAAAAGGGTACTTATGAAGGGTAAATAGCTTTGGAATATCATCGTTGTGGATGTCACGTAGGTAAGAAGGCGTTCTTGCTAGAAACCCAAATCAGCCACGTAAAACTTGCAACAACAATTAGAGGATGTCTAGCTTATTTTTGCAGGGTTTGACATGTGATGTGATATGGCCAAAGGATTGTTATTACATTGTGATGTATGAGATGATCATGTTATTTTAATATGATTCACTACTTGCATGTCGATGAGTATGACAACCGGCAGGAGCCATACTAGTTGTCTTAATTTATTGTATGAGATGCAACACCATGTGTTTACTACTTTTACTTCATTGCTAATGGTTAGCTGTAGTAGTGGTGGTAGTAGTAGTTGACGTTACGACTTCATGGAGACATGATGATGGAGATCATGATGATGGAGATCATGGTGTCACGCCGGTGAGAATGGTGATCATACGATGCCTGAAGATGGAGATCGAAGGAGCAAAGATGATAATGGCCATATCATGTCACTATATGATTGCATGTGATGTTTATCATGTTTTTCATCTTATTGCTTAGAACGAAGGTAGCATAATAAGATGATCCCTCATAAAATTTCGAGAACGTATTCCCCTAAGTGTGCACCGTTGCGAAGGATCGTTGCCTCGAAGCACCACATGATGATCGGGTGTGATAGATTCTAGCATTCGCGTAGAACAGGTGTAAGCCAGATTTACACACGCGAAACACTTAGGTTGACTCGACTAGCTTAGCATGTACAGACATGACCTCGAATACAAGAGATCAAAATGTCGAACATGAGTCGTATGGTTGAATACGATCAGCATGAGGTTGCTCACCATGACGACTAGTCCGTCTCACGTGATGATCGGACACGGGTTAGTCGACATGGATCATGTATCACTTAGATGACTAGAGGGATGTCGATTTAAGTGGGAGTTTATACTTAATTTGATTAAATGAACTTAATTGTCATGAACTTAGTGTAAAAGTTGTCTTCATAAATATTGTAGATGGCCAACGCCAACCTCAATTTCAACGCATTCCTAGAGAAAAACAAGCTGAAAGATGATGGTAGCAACTATGCGGACTGGGTCCGCAACTTGAAGCTCATCCTCGAAGCAGCTAAAAAGTCTTATGTCCTTGATGCGCCGCTAGGTGACCCTCCTGCTCCCGCAGCAGCCCAGGACATTCTGGACGTCTGGAAAACACGGAGTGATGACTACTCTCTGGTTAGGTCTGGCATGTTATACAGTTTGGAAACGGGGCTCCAAAAGAATTTTGAGCAACACGGTGCATATGAGATGTTCCAAGAGCTGAAACTAGTTTTTCAAGCTCATGCCCGTGTCGAGAGATATGAAGTCTCCGACAAGTTCTTTAGCTATAAGATGCAGGAGAACAGTTCTGTCAGTGAGCATATACTCCAAATGTCTGGGTTACACGATCGTCTGACTTCATTTGGAGTCGAACTTTCGGATGACGCTATAATTGACACAATCCTCCAGTCTCTCCCACCAAGCTACAAGGGTTTTGTGTTGAACTACAACATGCAAGGGATGGAAAAGACCATTCCCTAGTCATACTCGATGCTGAAATCTGCAGAAGTAGAAATCAAGAAAGAGCATCAAGTGTTGATGGTCAATAAGACCACCAGTTTTAAGAAGGGCAAGGGTAAGAAGAACTTCAAGAAAGATGGCAAAGCCGTTGCCGCGCCCGGTAAGCCAGATATAGGGAAGAAGTAAAAGAATGGAGCCAAGCCTGAGACTGAGTGCTTCTATGGTAAGGGAAAAGGTCACTGGAAGCAAAACTGCCCCAAGTACTTAGCGGACAAGAAGGCCAGCAACGTTAAAGGTATATATGATATATATGTTATTGATGTGTACCTTAACAACGCTCGTAGTAGCTCCTGGGTATTTGATACCGGTGCTATTGCTCACATTTGCAACTAAAAACAGGAACTGCGGAATAAGCGGAGACTGGCCAAGGACGAGGTGACGATGCGCGTCGCGAATGGCTCCAGGGTCGATGTGATCGCCGTCGGCACGCTGCCTCTACATCTACCTTCGGGATTAGTTTTAAACCTTCATAATTGTTATTTAGTACCAGCTTTGAGCATGAATATTGTATCAGGGTCTTGCTTAATGCGAGACGGCTACTCATTTAAGTCAGAGAATAATGATTGTTCTATTTATATGAGTGATATGTTTTATGGTCATGCTCCGTTGGTGAATGGTTTATTCTTGATGAACCTCGATCATGATGTTACACATATTCATAATGTGAGTACCAAAAGATGTAAAGTTGATAATGATAGTCCCACATAATTGTGGCACTGTTGCCTTGGTCTTATCGGTGTTAAGCGCATGAAGAAGCTCCATACTGATGGACTATTAGAGTCTCTTGACTTTGAATCATTTGACACATGCGAACCATGCCTCATGGGCAAGATGACTAAGACTCCCTTTTCAGGAATAATGGAGAGAGCGACAGACTTATTGGAAATAATACATACTGATGTATGTGGTCCAATGAACGTTGAAGCTAGCGGTGGCTACCGTTATGTTCTCACTCTCACCGATTATTTGAGTAGGTATGGGTATATCTACTTGATGAAGCACAAATCTGAGACATTTGAAAAGTTCAAGGAATTTCAGAGTGAGGTTGAGAATCAACATGACAGAAAAATTAAGTGTCTACGATCTGATCGTGGACGAGAATATTTGAGTCACGAGTTTGGCACACACCTATGGAAGTGTGGAATTGTTTCACAACTGACGCCTCCTGGCACACCGCAACGCAACGAAGTGTCTGAACATCGTAATCACACTTTATTAGATATGGTACGATCTATTATGTCTCTTACCGACTTACCGCTATCATTTTGGGGATACGCATTTGAAACTGCAGCATTCACTTGAAATAGGGCACCATCTAAATTCGTTGAGACGACACCGTATGAACTATGGTTTGGCAAGAAACCTAAGCTGTCGTTTCTTAAAGTTTGGGGCTGCGATGCTTATCTGAAGAAACTTCAACCAGAGAAGCTCGAAACCAAAGCAGAGAAATGCATATTCATAGGATACCCTAAGTAAACAATTGTGTATATCTTCTATCTTAGATCCGAAGGTAAAACATTTGTTGCCAAGAACGGATCCTTTCTAGAGAAAGAGTTTCTCTCGAAAGAAGTAAGTGGGAGGAAAGTAGAACTTGATGAGGTAATTACACCCCCTCTCGAACCGGAGAGTAGTGCAGTGCGGGAAATTGTTCATGTGGTGCCTACACCGACTGGAGAGGAAGTTAATGATGATGATCATGAAGCTTCGATTCAAGTTGCTACTCAACCATGAAGGTCCACAATGGTACGCTCCGCACCGGAGTGGTTCGGCAACCCTGTGATGGAAATCATGTTGTTAGACAATGGTGAACCTTCGAACTATGAAGAAGCAATGGCGGGCGCAGATACCAACAAATGGCTTGAGGCTATGAAATCCGAGATAGGATCCATGTATCAGAACAAAGTATGGGCTTTGGTGGACTTGCCCGATGATCGGCGAGCCATAGAAAATAAATGGATCTTCAAGAAGAAGACTGACGCAAACGGTATTGTGACCGTTTACAAAGCTCGACTTGTCGCAAAGGGTTTTCGAAAAATTCAAGGAGTTGACTACGATGAGACTTTCTCTCCCGTAGCGAAGCTGAAGTCAGTCCGAATCATGTTAGCAATTGCCGCTTTTTATGATTATGAAATTTGGCAAATGGACGTCAAAACAGCATTCCTTAACGAGTATCTTAAGGAAGAGTTGTATATGATGCAACCAAAAGGTTTTGTCGACCCTAAGACTGCTAACAAGGTATGCAAGCTCCAACGCTCCATCTATGGGCTGGTGCAAGCATCTCCAAGTTGGAACATTCACTTTAATGAGGTGATTACAACGTTTGGGTTCATACAGGTTTATGGAGAAGCCTGTCTGTACAAGAAAGTGAGTGGGAGCTCTCTAGCTTTCCTCATATTATATGTGGATGACAAATTATTGATGGGGAATAATATAGAGTTATTGGAGAGCATAAAGGCCTATTTGAACAAGAATTTTTCGATGAAGGACCTTGGAGAAGCTGCATACATATTAGGCATCAAGATCTATAGAGATAGATCGAGACGTCTCATAGGTCTTTTGCAAAGTACATACCTTGACAAGATATTGAAGAAGTTCAATATGGAAATTCAAAGAAGGGTTTTTTTCCAGTTTTGCAAGGTATGAGATTGAGTTAGACTCAATCATCGACCACGGCAGCAGATAGAGAGAAGATGAGTACTGTCCCCTACGCTTCAGCCGTAGGCTCTCTAATGTATGCCATGCTGTGTACCAGACCTGATATAAACCTTGCCATAAATTTGGTAGGGAGATACCAAAGTGATCCCGGTATGGAACACTGAACAACGGTCAAGAATATCCTTAAGTACCTGAAGAGGACTAAGGAGATGTTTCTCGCTTATGGAGGTGACGAAGAGCTCGTCTTAAAGGGTTACGTTGATGCTAGCTTCGACACAGATCCGGATGACTCTAAGTCACCAACCAGATAAGCGTATGTTTTGAATGGCGGGGAAGTGAGCTCGTGCAGCAGCAAGCAAGAAGTCGTAGCAGCATCTACATGTTAAGCGGAGTACATAGCTTCTTCAAAAGCGGCTCATGAAGGGGTTTGGATGAAGGAGCTCATCACCAACCTTGGAGTGGTCCCAAGCGCGTCGGGTCCGATGACACTCTTCTGTGATAACACTGGGGCCATTGCCATAGCCAAGGAGCCCAGGTTTCACCGAAAGACCAAGCACATCAAACGCCGCTACAACTCCGTCCAGGACCATGTCCAGACTCGATTAATAGATATTTCTAAAGTGCACACGGATCTGAATATTACAGACCCATTGACTAAACCTCTTCCTCAAGAAAAACATCATCAACACCACAATGCTATTGGTGTTCGATACATCACAATGTAACTAGATTATTGACTCTAGTGCAAGTGGGAGACTGTTGGAAATATACCCTAGAGGCAATAATAAAATGGTTACTATCATATTTCCTTGTTCTTGATAATCATCTATTGTTCATGCTATAATTGTATTAACAGGAAACAGTAATACATGTGTGAATAAATAGATCACAATGTGTCCCTAGCAAGCCTCTAGTTGGCTACCTCGTTAATCAATAGATGATCATGGTTTCCTGATCATGGACATTAGATGTCATTGATAACGGGATCACATCATTGGGATAATGATGTGATGGACAAGACCCAATCCTAAGCATAGCACTAGATCGTATTGTTCGTATGCTAAAGCTTTTCTAATGTCAAGTGTCTTTTCCTTTGACCGTGAGATTGTGCAACTCCTGGATACCGTAGGAGTGCTTTGGGTGTATCAAACGTCACGACGTAACTGGGTGACTATAAAGGTGCACTACGGGTATCTCCAAAAGTGTCTGTTGGGTTGGCACGAATAGAGATAGGGATTTGTCACTCCTTTTGACGGAGAGGTATCTGTGGGCCCACTCGGTAGAACATCATCATCATGAGCTCAGTGTGACTAAGGAGTTAGTCACGGGATGATGTGCTACAGAACAAGTAAAGAGGCTTACCGATAACGAGATTTAATAAGGTATAGGTATACCGACGATCGAATCTCGGGCAAGTTCTATACCGACACACAAAGGGAATTGTATACGGGATTGATTGAATCCTTGACATCGTGGTTTATCCGATGAGATCATCGTGGTACATGTGGGAGCCACCATGGGTATCCACATCCCGCTGATGGTTATTGGCTGGAGAGTGTCTCGGTCATGTCTGCATGATTCCCGAACCCGTATGGTCTACAAACTTAAGATTCGATGACGCTAGGGTTATAGGGAATTATACGAGGTTACCAAAGGATATTCGGAGTCCCGGATGAGATCCTGGACGTCACGAGGAGCTCCGAAATGGTCCCGATGTAAATATTGATATATAGGATGGATGGGTTTGGAAGCCGGAAATGTTTCGGGCACCATCGGCAAAGTGGCCCACCGGGAGGGGCCACAATCCCCGGAAGGTTACATGGGCCAAGTGTGGGAGGGAACCAGCCCCTAGTTGGGCTGGTGCACCCCCCACACTCAGCCCAGGCGCACTAGAGAGGGAGGGAGGGGAAACCCTAGGCGTTGGTGGGCCTAAGGCCCACCTAGGGGTGCGCCACCCCCTCTCCTCCCTGGCGGCCGCCCCCCTTTCCCATCTAGGGCTGCAGCTCCATCCCCCTCAAGGGGGAACCATAAAGGGGGGCGCCACCCCTCCCTTCCCCCTATATATAGTGGGGTTTTTGGCCTTTGGAGACACGTTTTTCCATCTCTCTCGGCGCAGCCATGTCTCTCTTCTTCCTCCTCTCCCACGGTGCTTGGCGAAGCCCTGCCGGCAGACATCGTCTCTCCATGGACACCATGCCGTCGTGCTGCTGGAGATCTTCCCCAACCTCTCCCTCCTCCTTGATGGATCAAGGTGTGGGAGACGTCACCGGGCTGCACGTGTGTTGAACGCGGAGGTGTCGTGATTCGGCACTAGATTGGAATCACACTGCAAACTGAATTGCCGCGAGTACGACTCCATCAACCGCGTTCTAGCAACGCTTCTACTCAGCGATCTTCAAAGGTATGAAGATCCACTCACCCCTCTCTCGTTGCTTGTTTCTCCATAGTAAGATCTGAATATGGCGTAGGAAAATTTTGAATTTATGCTACGTTACCCAACATCATGATGCAAGAAGGCAGAGTCGTGGCATATCTACCAAGACAGCTAGGTCATCATGAAGAAAACTTTGGCATGCACGATCTTGAGCTGGCACCAATGGTTCATGCCTTGAAGACATGTCGACATTACCTTCTAGGGAAGCGATGTGAGATATACCCAGACCACAAGAGTTTGAAGTACAATTTCACTTAGAATGAATTGACACGAAGCAGCGAAGGTGGTTGGAGTTGATCAAAGATTACGACCTCGTTGTTCAATTCCACCCCGGAAAGTTCAGTGTGGTAGAAGATGCCTTGAGCAGAAAGGCTTGTACCTTAAATGCTATGATCAAGGAAAGGCTACATGCCTTGTATGGGGTACTTGAAAGCTTCCAACTGGTGTTAGTCGCACCAGGATTTCTAGCCAACCTCAAAGCGAAGCCTAGATTGATGGACGATATCAAGGAAGCTCAGAAGGGACACGAGAGCATCGAAGGTATCAAGAAGAACATTAAGGATGGCAAGGCCCCATGATTCTCACTGGATGAGCAAGGAGTTGTATGGTTTGTGGACCGCATTTGCGTACCCAACAAAGCTGAGCTCAAGAACCTGATCTTGCAAGAAGCACATGAACCTCCATATTCCATCCATCCCGGAGGAAATAAGATCTACCAACACCTCAAGGAAAGATTCTATTGGCATGGCATGAAGATAGAGATAGCCTCTTATGTCGCAAAATGTGACGTGTGCCATAGGGTCAAGGTTGAGCATCCATGACCCGCTAGACTCCTACAACCTCTGCAAATGCCTGAATCGAAATGGGGCAATGTCGCGATGGACTTCATCACCGGTATGCACAGAACAAGCAAGGGACATGATTCCATTTGGGTCATTGTCGATCACCTGACCAAGGTGGCCCACTTCAATCCCGTGAAGACGACCTACACTTGGAACCAATTGGCAAGTCTCTACATAAACCGGATTGTAAGCCTCCATGGAGTCCTCAAGGAGATCGTGTCAGATCAAGGTACTCAGTACACCTCAAGGATATGGAACATATTGCAAGAGGCCTTGGGAACCAAGCTGTCCTTGAGCACCGTTTTTCACCCTCACACAGGCGGACAAATAGAGCGAGTAAACCAGATACTCGAGGGCATGCTCCATGCCTGTGTCTTGGCATATAGAGCAAAGTGGGAAGACTGTTTGCCCTTTGCCGAGTTCTCCTGCAATAACAACTATCACTCCACCCTCCACATGGCACCATTTTAGGTGTTGTATGGTCGCAAGTGCCGCACTCCCCTCAACTGGTCAAAAATCGGGGAAGGGCTGGTCTTCGGATCAGATGTTCTCCGGCGAGCACAGGAACAAGTTCAAATCTTCAAAGAGCCTATAGAGGCCGCCAAGTCAAGACAAAAGAGCTACCCCGGCTCCCATCACTGAGACATGAGTTTCCGTGTTGGGACTACGTCTATCTTCAAATGACGCCTCTTAAGGGAACAAAGTGCTTCCAGGTCAAGGGAAAGCTCGCAACAAGATATATTGGCCCCTTCAAGATCACCACAAGACGAGGAGAAGTTGCCTACTAGCTGGATCTACCACCCAAACTTTCGGATGTGCACAACGTTTTCCACGTGTCGCAACTCTAAAAGTGCCTCTAAGTTCCCAATCGCCTTGAGCTCTACAAGGATATCCATCATCAAGCCATCGATCTTCAGTCAGACCTCACTTATCGTGGGAGACCAATCCGCATCGTGGATGAAGCCGAGTGTTGCACAAGATGCTGCACCATCAAGTACTTCAAGGTGCAATGGAGCAACCACACCGAAGGAGAAGCAACATGGGAGCATGAAGACTACCTCCGATTAGAGTTTCCTTCTCTTTTTAGCGCCTAGTCTACGAATCTCGGGGACGAGATACTTGTAAGGGGGTAGGTCTGTCACACCGTGTGTTTGTACCACTTTTGCCACATGATGTTTTTATAAAAATTGGAGCCAATTTTGTTTTTTTTGCATTTTGGTGATGGTTCATTTTGTTGCAACTTGCTTGTGTGACTAATTGAGTTTTGAATCAATATAGTTGTTCTCCTCTCTAAAACCCACCTCCTTGACCTGAAACCCTTGCCCAATGATCATCCCATGTGAATAGAACGAGAAAACCATTTTTGTAAATTATTATTTTAAAAAAAGGCATTTATTTAATTTAAGTTTTCCAAAGCCACTGATGTGATATTTGCACCCCAAGTCCCCAATTTAGGAGAGATGTTGTCGGGGCTCTCGGACTGGGGGTCCCCAGGACCGCCTGCCTATGGTCCACGACCCGTTTCGTGTTGCGGACCTGGTGATGCTCCTTATCGATGCCCAAGGATTCAACCCTCGGGAAGGCCCCTCCTCACGATGGGCCGTTGGCAGGGTCCCTCCTCGGAAGATTTCCCACGAGGATCACGAGAGGGAGGCGCCTCGTGACGCTCCTCTCCTGAGGAGCGAACTTACCAAGGGCAGGCTGCCGAGGCTGCACGGTCCAACCTCCCCAGATGGATGATGTGAGTTAAGCTGCAGGGCGCCTGGGTCGGTGCGAGCGGGTACACATAAAGAGGTTTTTCTCTTTCTTGTTAAGGGAGCCAAGCCAGCTGCAGGTTCCCAAAGCGACCCCCAAAGGTTTCCCGATCGGTGCTAGAGGCCTAAAGCTGGGGGCTCGGCAGGACGGAGATAACTACCGAGCCCACGTGCGCATCACGAAGAACAACTTTTGCACGTGAAGAACGCCTTTGTCAGGGCGGGCCACAGTCCCGTCCCCTTTTGAAATGGTCGTTGTGGCTGCCCTTCCCCCCATTTGTGTTTTGGGGAAGAGGACCAAGCCTAGTATAAAAGCGAGACCCAGCCTCCATGGAGGGGGTCTGAGGCTCAAAGTGTTGTACTAGGGCACGAACCATCATTTGTACCCTTCTTCCACCCCGAGCAATCTATCCAAGCAGGAGTAGGGTTTTACCCCACAAGCTGGCCTGAACCTGGGTAAACTTTCGTGTGTCCTAGCTCGCCTTCCTTAGATCATGCCACCAGAGAGTCGTCCTAAGGTTGAGAGATAAAATAGGGTTGGAGAGCAAGCACACCCTAGTGCTCGAACCTTCTCTTGGGTGTGCGAAGATCAGAATCCGACAATTGGCGCGCCAGGTAGGGGTGTGCATCTGCTCTTCAACTCCAGTTTTTCTCATAGCTTCACCAACCCCATGGACGACGCTTGCCGTGTGCGTGCTCAGCGTAGGGTTGTGCTGGTCGTGGTGACTGCACCCGCATGCCCTGGCATCCGCTATCACTCAGCCGGGGCCGATACTTCGGCTAATGACACTGCAGTTCGCGAGCAGCAAGCCTTGTATGTGCACCCTTCCATGCAGAGGGAAGGCCGCACCGAAAGGTCTATCCTCCTCCCATGCCCGTATGGAGCGGGTGAACACGCAAGCGACATTGCTCATGGCTCGTGAGCTACTCCCGTACTATTCGACGGATGTCCTCTACGATGCATGGCTGGCTTGCATCACCCATCTCGTCACCGCAACCCATGAGGGAGTCCTAGAATAAGGGGTCCTCGGATGGTCGGCCCATCTCTTATAGGCCGACCTAATAGGCCGAATTATTGAAGACTGTAGTGTGTGATGACCTCTTGTTCAAGAAGGAAAGCTCCGAAGACTGGCGTGTTGTCCAAGTTGAGTAGGCTAGATCGGCACATGAGTACTCGGCTGGAGGTCGGTTGTATGTAACCTGAGGAATCCCCTGGTGTCTATATAAACTAGAGGGTTCATTCACATAAACAGGTTGACTCATCCAGGGTTTTAGCTCATACGATCTTGAGGTAGATCAACTCTATAATCCTCGGACACATTAATATAATCAATGAGGACGCAGGGTTTTACCTCCCGAAGAGGGTCGAACCTGGGTAAACACGGTGTCCTTCATCCCGTGCAACCCACCGATCCAAGGTCCACAGCTCAGGACCCCCTACCCGAGATTCATCAGTTTTGACACCAACATTAGTGCTTTCATTGATAGTTCTGTTGTAGGACCGCATGAAGGATTGATGGCACGATTAGTAATCTACGAAGAGATCCGCAACAAGGACATCATTGTCCCAGGACAGATCTTCGCGTTTGGAAGCATCGTTCTGCATGTTGATCCACCCGACCACCTTGCCCAGGTCGGAAGCTTCACCTCATACAGGAAGTAAGGTTCAGGAGCCTAGAGTTCAGCATCGACCCTTGGGGAGATATTGTGTTAACAAGGCTCCTAGGTTCTTTCAAGGAGCCCACGAGCCCCAATGCCTTGACCTCGGAAGCCATGGATTCTGCTACCGGGGTGACTTTGACCATTGTTCCGGCCTTAGAGCCCGGCATGGTCGATAACACTACATTCGGCTCGTCCGAACGCAGCCCGGGAACATCCTCGAACGACCCCGGGGCATCAGTGCCGCGGGCCGATCCCGAACACTCCAACGGTATGGACTCCACCGAGACTCCGTTACTACACGAGTTACTCAACCGGATCCAATCTATGGGCATGATCAGTGACCAATCTCCAATCTACCATGGATCCGGGCTTAGACCCAATGATAGGGAAATTGACGTCCCACCCATCACGCAATTATTCGCCACCATTGAGTTCCCGTCTAAGGGCTCCCCACATCAACTAACAGAACTAAGGACGGTTTACATCCCAGTTACTGATCAATCGGATTCCTCCTATAATCCGAAACCCAGATCTCGTCCCAAGATAAACTCGGGACCACTGGCCGATCTGCGAGGCGACCCTGGATCAGTGTAGTGGGGTCTCCTCGTAACAAACGGACCCCGAGCCTACCGCCCTAAACCCTACTAAAGTACAGGACACGGTCGCCAAAGTCTTGGATTCATGTCTCATGGGAACACAAAATTTCATCCAACCTATGTCCCAACTCGAGCATCCCTGAGGAAGAGCAGAAGGGTTCGGTTTACTGGACCCTTACAAGGCTATACAAAGGACAAGGGAAGCAATCCACCACTTTTGTGCCAGATTCCTCCTCAACAAGGATAGGGCACATGGCCACTTTGATCAGGAGGATCAACGCCTTTTGGCATAGCTCCCGTGATGAGGGCATCCTCAAAGCCCTTGCCCGTTGCTAAATCCAAACCTTCACCGAGTTGTTGAACCTGGTGCTCAAATATTGCGCCATGGAAAGCAAGCCAGAGGAACCCGGAGAAGGCGCACACCCCCATTTACAGGGTCGATTACCTCTGGGCTCGCAGAAAAAAAGGAATAGAACACGGACATGAGCCAGATCAGTCGTCAACGTACTACTAGATGAGGCTTGCCACATACACTCGGCCCCACCTAACACAAGCTCCATCCACAACCTTAGAGCAAGTTGCTACAAGTGGAGAAGCCATCCTCAAGGCTCCACTTACAGAGGAACGGTCAGGAACGCCGCCTTTTAGCAACGCAAAGATCCTAACGATCTAGAGAACATTATCCTCGAAAAATCAAAGAAAGTGAGCTCTTCGTTAGCTCCATAAAGTCCACCATGTAACGGCGGCAAACCCATGGTCGGACACACAAATTACTTTTAACAAGGACGACCAGACGATCACCAGCACATGCCGATCGTGAGCCGCTCTAGTATTAAACCCCTTAGTCGATGGCTTCACACAAAAAAATATGTTAATGGACGGGGGCAGTGGTGTAAACCTCATTTACGAGGACACGTTGGAAAAAATGCAGTTTGATAGATCTAGAATCAAAGAAAGCAACACCACCATCTGAGGTATTGTCCCCAGGAAAGAGGCACCCTGTAGTGGACGAGTAAAACATGATGTGGTATTCGGCACGCCCGAGAACTACCGATCCGAGGAGCTTATTTTTCATATCGTACCCTTTCACAGTGGTTACCATGCCTTGTTGGGACGTGAAGCCTTCACAAGGTTGCAGGCCATACCATATTAAAGATACATGAAGCTCAAAATGTCGGGGCCAAATGGAGTGATCACAGTCATAAGTGACCCCAACAGAACCCTTCGAGCCAAAAAGAACGACATCCCTACTTCTTGAGATATTAGCAAAAACCCTCGACGCAGAAGAACACACTGAAGTCTGTTCCATAGTAATCAAGGACGACGTGATCCTCGGAATCGGCCCAAGCCCACATGCTTCAAACTTCCCCACGAGATCATCAAATTTTAGGTGCACACAATGGACCCAAACAAAACCACGTCCATTGGAGCCCAGTTGGACCTCACAATCGACGAAGCGTTGCACACCTTTTTGTGCGTAAATTGGGACATATTCGCCTGGCACCCGTGAGACATGCCAGGAATCCCTCGGGACCTGGCGGAACACAACCTGAATAGTAGTAGGCTTTAAACCTGTTAGGAAGGCCTTGCGCTGATTTTTCGAAAAAAAGCGTCAAACTATGGGTGAGGAACTTTCCAAACTACTACAAGCCATGTTCATTAGAGAAATTAAATTGCTCGACTGCTGTCGATGTTAAAACCGGCAGACCTTCGGTAGGGGGTCCCGAACTATGGACCTTGGATCGATGGGTTGCAGGAAGAAGGGGGAGACAATGGTTTACGTAGGTTCGGGCCCTCCTATGGAGGTAATACCCTACGTCCTACTCAATTGTATTGATGAAGATGATTACACAGTAGATCTACCTCAACATCATATATTCTAAACCCTAGATGATTCAGCCTCCTCTACACGGATAGAGGTCTCTGGTTTATATAGACACCACAACCTCTAGGGTTTACAAGCTACCGACTATAATCAGGAATAAATGAGACAACCTAGTCCTCCTAAGCTTGGAGCACACGCCAAGACTCGACGCTTTCCTTCCTTCGTATGAAGTCATCAAGTATCTGGACTCTCATGATCCGGTCCATGGGCCGGTGACCCAAGGGCCCCTTAATCCAGGACTCCCTTAGTAGCCCGTGAACTAGCCTTCCACGCCCTTGTCTATAGTCTTTGACACCTTTCACACGTTTGGTAGTCGGCTTTAAAGGCGAGTTCCTCCTCTGATTTTTAACATGACAAACTAGTCTTCGGTGAATCCATGAATATCGAAGCGTCGCGGGACCCAAAACTTTCAATCTTGCCACTAAATTTTAATAATCCGTTGAGCGTTGTGTATCTTAAAGTAGGCATGCGTCCCAACGATTCAACGAAACCATCCCTTATAGTTGTGGTGGGAGGTAACTTTTCTTATATATAAGTAGGTGCCCAGGTCCAAGGCCTTATCACCATTCACTCCCCCGCAAGCGTAGCCAAGGAAACCCTGGAATCCTAGCACTTAGCTCCATGGTGGGTTCCTCCTCTCGTCCCTTTGGTCGTCAACCGGGTGATTGGGCTATTTGCTCCATCTCCCAGCTTCGGTCGCGAGATCATGAAGTCCAATGCTATCTTCCCTCTTCTGATCTTACACCCACGCGCGCCGGCCTAACCGCCTACAACGGCGAAGCCCTCGCAGATAAATCCCCCACTTTGCAAAGAGGCGAAAGGGTTTGTTTCACTTTGTTCCTATTGTGCGGGTTGGGTTATCCCATCCATCCATTTCTGAGAGGTGTGACGAAGTTTTATGGGCTGCAAATCCATAAGTTGTCCCTAGGTTCCATCCTACATATGTGATGTTTCATAGCCCTGTGTGAGATGTTCCTAGGCTCTGAACCTCATTTTGATTTGTGGAGAAAGTACTGCTGCATTGTTCCCCGAACCGATGGAACCTCCATACGGGAAGTAGGCGTGGCCGAGGTGTGGTGTATAGCAGCCACCAGATACCTAGTTGGTACACCGAATGAGGAAATCGATGAATGTCTTCGAAGTGGTTCTACATCGAGGATGACCCTCTATTTGAGCCAGTTCAGCGAGGCCTTCCCGAGTACCGAGCAACTCCTTTGAAGAAGCAATTTTTCTAGCACCGAAAGAGTAAGTGTGAAGAAGATAGCTTGGAAATGAGGCGCCTAGCCGCCACGGTAAAAATGCTGGCTCACGTAATGCATACATCGGGTGCGTCCAACCGCTTCAGTAGTGCATACATCCTTTATGGGATTACTGCGGGATAGATGACCCGACACGTTGCAAGCGACACGGATCAAACACCCGTGGTGACTTAGCACCCATTTTGGCTGATTTTTTCAAGGGGAAAAGGAAGATTTCGCCCGCCTCGCCTTCCGGGAAGGCTTCGCATCGTGCAACCCCATCCAGTGGGTAAGTACAGACACATCCGTAGTTATCTTATTCGATCGTGCTACGGATAAATGTAAACCCCTTGTTCCTTTGCTTGCAGGATTGGAAGCATTGTTTCAAAACAGTGCGATGCCCCGCTACCCAACCCAAGAACTATGCTCGGGACGACAACCCTCGATTCCACGACAACCCAGAAATCTCCATTATCTTTGAGGATGAGGTATTTTACCAGGACAGCCTTGACGGACAGGTAGTGGCCCTTTCACTACTAGAAAAAGGGCTATAGCTAATATGGACATTAATGGCGCACCATGTATGTGGTGTGCCACTGCTATATAGCAGTGGCGCACCAGATACAGGTGCGCCATTACTGTCCAGATTACTAATGGCGCACCTTGTGTGTGGTGCGCCATTACTATCTTTGTCCTGGCCCCACACCCTTTCCTAGACATATCAGTGGCGCACCAGGGAAAGTGCGCAATTACTAGTTAAAAGTAATAGCGCACCACATCCACGGTGCGCCACTACTAACAATTTGTTTCAGTTTTTTTTCAAAATTACTAATGGCGCATTCTTACCAGGTGCGCCATTAGTAACCCTGGTTACTAATGGTGCATTATTTGTGGGTGCGCCATTGGTAACCTCGGAGCAATAGATATATTTGACATCCCACTTCACACTCACTTCCCCCCCAATTCATTCTCTGCACCTTTATCAACCTTGTTGGTCTCGGCTGCCTCCTCCTCCTCACCTTATTTTCACCACAAATTCACCCAAATTAAGTGGTTAAATTTCCTTGTTTTGATAGGTAAGTAAGGGGAAAGCTTTCTTTATCTTCTAGATCTACTTTTTTCTCCCTCCAACGTGTACACACTTTTTATGGCCTAGATCTACGTATGTTTGTGGTGTTGCATATGTTTGTGTTTGGAGGTACCGGTATTTGGAATGTGATAGTTGCCAATATTTTGCCAGAATGTTGATTCATTTCCGTTTCGGAGAGAATTTGGCACTATGCATTCTTTTTGGTCTTATTTTTAGGAAAAGTCATGCCAATTTTTTTTGGTTCTAAAATATCGTTTTGCTCTACCCGCACGCGACCATGGTCCGCACGACGACCGAAGGCATCGTGAATAGGTTTTTGAGCTCCGCGAAGGCCGAGATGCTTCAAAAGAACGAGACGGAGATAAGATGTCCATGTTGAAGATGCAAGTTGAAGACCCTTGTGGACCCGGATTCCAGACAGGTGCGGGACCACCTGCTCGTGCATGGTTTCATGGATGGCTATCGGTGGCAAGGTAATGAAGATGATTATGAAGTCGTCCATGGGGGCTGGGCAAGAAATAAGGAAGGGCTGCAAGACAATAGCGGTGAGGGCGGGCGAGAAGACGAAGAATCTCTAGGACACGATCACGAAGTAGATGCAGGACACAGTCATCATGTAGAAGATGACGGACATGATGATGAGGAAGATCAAGACAAAGGGCATGATCATCAAGATGAAGATGCCGGAGCAGACGATGATGGACCATCGATGGGCTGGGTGCTGGACCCTCATATTCAAGAGCTGCTTCTCAAGTAGACGGGTAACGCAAGAGCTACCGCCCGAGAGAAAGCCAAGTTGGATCAACTGGAGATAGGCGCGGTTACTCCATTGTACGAAGGATGCATGCCCGAGGATACCCGCCTGAAATTAACGCTCATGGCTCTCGAGATGAAGGTAAAACCCAAAATGACCGACACATGCTTCAACGAGAACATGTCATTCTGGCACGAACGCCTTCCCATGGGGAACAAGTGCTCGACCAGTTTCGAGGAGGCATAGAAAATTGTGTGTCCTCTGGATTTACCGCACGTGAAATACCATGTGTGCATGAACGATTGCATCATTTATCAGGACGAGAACGCGGAGTCTACCATATGTCCGGTGTGCGACGTTACTCGATACAAGAAGAGGAAGAAAGCTCCTTGAAAAGTGGTGTGGTACTTTCCGATCACACCTCGTCTGCCGTGGTATTTCGCGGACCCTAAGCAAGCAGAGATCCTTCGTTGGCATGCGGATAGGGAGGAGAATAAGCGAGAAGATAACAGAAATGAACCAGAGATAAATAAAAAAGACAAGATGCTGAGTCACCCTAAGGATGCGAGCCAGTGGCAAGCGTTGAACTTCGAACACCCAGGATTTGGGGACGATCCAAGGAACATCATGCTGGGAGCGAGCACCGATGGAGTCAATCTGTTTGGCAGCCAGAGAAGCACACATAGCACCTGGCTTGTGTTTGTGTGGATGTACAATCTTCCCCCCTAGATGTGCATGAAGAGGAAGTACATTCACATGAGTATGATAATTGAAGGGCCGAAACAACCAGGGAATGACATCAATCTGTACCTGGGGCTGCCGAAAGAGAAGCTAGACACGTTGTGGAAAACACCAGCCAATACGTGGGATGCCGCAGCGAAACAATATTTCCCTATCAGAGCCGCACTGCTCACGACGGTGCATGACTATCTCGGTTACGGATATGTCGCGGGGCAGGTGGTCCACGGATTTTGTGCATGCGTCAGGTGCATGGTTGACACAATGTATCGCCAGCTAGATAGAGATCAAAGGTGGCTTCGCGATGATGACGCATGGAGAAAACGCAAGGATCTGTTCGATGGTGAAACCGAACCCCGAAGACCCCCACGTACGAGGAGCGTCGAGGAAATAGACGAGCTATTGAAAAATTGGAAAGAGTGCCCACCGCCGGGAAAGAAACGAAAGGCGCCAGAGCCGCTGTTGAAGGTATGGAAAACAAGGTCTGTTTTCTGGGACTTTCCGTACTGGAAGATCCTCCATGTGCCTCACAGCCTTGATGTCATGCATATCATGAAGAACATGTGCAAGAGTCTGCTTGGTACCCTGCTCAACATGCCAGAGAGGAACAAAGATGGGCCGAAAGCAAGGGCGTACTTGCAATCAATGGGCATCAGGGAGGAGCTTCACGCAAAACACCCTAATGATGATGATGATGATGATGAGGCTAAGGACACGAAAAGTCGTCGCAAAGGCAAAAAGGCCAAGAAGATCAAGTATGACTTCCCTCCCGCGTGCTTCACTCTAAGTCAGAAGGAGATCGATCAGTTTTTCACCTGCCTCGTAGGAGTAAAACTTCCTTACGGTTACACGGGGAAGATAAGCAGATACCTAGACTCAGCGAAGAAGAAGTTTAGCGGGATGAAGTCTCACAACTATCACGTGCTGATGACGCGGATATTTCCAGTTGCAATCTGTGGGATCATGGACACGCACATCCGTGAAACACTATTTGGCCTATGCACCTTTTTCAACGTCATCTCTCGGAAGTCAGTTGGCGTGAGGCAACTCAGAAGGCTACAGGAAGAGATCGTGGTGATACTATGCGAGCTTGAGATGTACGTCCTGCCCGCATTCTTCGACGTTATGGTACATCTGCTGGTCCATATTGTGGAGGATATCATGCAACTTGGGCCGACGTTCCTTAGAGCATGATGCCGTTCTAAAGGATGAATGGTGTCATCAAAGGATACGTTCGCAACAGGGCACGTCCAGATGGAAGCATAGCCGAGGGCTCTTTGACCGAAGAGTGCATCTCCTTCTGCACGATTTATCTAGGCATCGAGAACCCCGTTGGTCTGCCCGTCAACAGGCACCTCGGCAGGCTCATTGGATGGGGTCACCGCGAGGGTCGCCGCGAAATGCATGTCGACTTCAAGGGTCGACTCGCCGACTTTGAAAGAGCAAACCTAGTCGCGCTACAACACATAGACGTGGTCGATCCTTGGGTGGTAGAGCACAAAACCTTTATTGAGAAGACGTACAATGACCGAGGCCAACAGAGGACTGACGGAGATATAATCAAAGAGCACAACTCATATTTCACGCATTGGTTCAAGGACAAGCTTCTGTCGTAACCTTTACATGAGGATTCTTGCACGGAAGAAAAACTCATATTCGCCTTGTCACAGGGTGCCGAGCACAACCTGATGACCTATGAGGCGTACGATATCAACGGCTACACATTCTACACCGAGGAAAAGGACATGAAGAGCGATTACCAGAACTCCGGGGTAATGATGGAATCCTACACCGGTAACGACAAGGACAGATACTACGGAAGGATCGAGGAGATGGGGGAGCGGAGCTACACTAGAGAGAAGGTTCCGATGTTCCGTGTCAGATGGGCCAAGAGCATCCTAAAAGAAGACCGGTATTTCACCACCATGGTTATACACGAAGCCAAATCCCAGACCGCGGGCGCAAACGTCATCGTGAAAAATGAGCCATGGGTACTGGCTTGCCAAGTGGACCAATGCTTCTTTATTACCGACCCGTCAAAGCCCAGTAGTGTTGTCGTGAGGAGAGGCAAAAGGAACATCATCAGAATGGATGGAGTCGCCAATGAGCAAGACTTCGACAAGTACGGCGAACCGATGATGGAAGATGACGACGACGATGAAGTAGCACACAACACAAGAAGAAGCAGGACCACCCTACCTAAAGGACGCCCATTCAAGAGAAGAATTCAAGGGGTTCCGGGGCTAAATTATTAAACCGCGAGAAAGAAGGGCAAGGAGATCATTGTGAAAAGATAGCTAAGATCGAATCACGACGTGTCAGCCGCGTGTGTGTGTCAGTGGCAAGCTCAATCTTTGATGACTGTTATTTCATGTCACTTGATTTCAACCATGTCATGTAATTCTAAATCTTTGCACAATGTGATATCACCTCATAACATGATTTTTTGTAAGTGTCTCTCTCCCTGAGCTTTATGGATGGGTTAGGTGTAAAACATGCTTTCCTCAGGCTACTCGTAAAACACATTTACTCGTTTGGCTAAACAAGTGGAAATGAGTGATTGGCTCTTTTCATTAAGTAGCCACCCTTTATTTGTCCTCACGCATGGTAGTAGTCCTCAAAGATCCAACCAAATACATACAAAAGATGCTACTACATAGATCAACATTGGAATGTGGACCAAACCTTACGTAGTTCTTGGTCGTACATAGTTCTTAGTAAGAAAATAGATGAACTAAATACAAAGTATACTTGATAGGCGGCGAAATTATTACATGCAACTAAAAATAAAAAAATTAGTAATGGCGCACAAGGGGAAGGTGCGCCATTGCTATCACCTTACTTATGGCGCACCACTAGAAGGTGCGCCATTGCTATCACCTTACTTATGGGGCACCACTAGAAGGTGCGCCATTGCTATCACCTTACTTATGGCACACCCCTAAGTGGTGCGCCATTGCGAACCCTCCCCCCACTATACCAATTCATTCCCCCTCCCCTCACTCTCCCCACCGCGCCCGTCGTTTCACCGCAACCTCTCCTCGATCTCTCTGGAACTCCCTCCTCCACGGTGACTGCGCCGCCGGGGACTCCCTCCTCGTCCTCCACGGGGACTGCACCGTCGGGGACTCCCTCCTCCTCCTCCACGGGGACTACGCCGCCAGGGACTCCCTCCTCCTCCTCCACGGGGACTGTGCCGCCGGGGACTCCCTCCTCCCCCTCCGCCTCCGCCGCCAGCTGTCGACATCCTCCTCTCCGAGGTATTTATCCCTCTTCTCGCTCTTCAACTTGTTCTTCTGGCAGACGATGTGTGCACGTTAGGGTTTAGAAGATGGTGGTTGTAGACGATGTGCGCATGTTAGGGTTTAGAAGATGCCCTGCTCCATACCAGTACCAGTACCTGAAGGGGACAAAAACTATTTAGAAGTACAATAGCTAGGGTTTAGAAGGTGCACCAATACAGTTGTCGCAGTTGTCTTGTACTTTCGCTCCATATCTGCATGAATGGTCATCCCTATGAAATGATGCGTCCACGTTGAGAGTTTGTTGACCACAGAGCACCACCCGACAGTTATTCGTTCTGGGAATATTTTTTGGCATCCGATGCCCTAGACAAAATTCAATGTTCATGCAAGTCGTTTTTTGCCCGACACATTCTCACGACCCTATATATATATCCTTCAGAATATGCTTGGGACACATATATACATACCGACAATGATGTCACCACCGCCGAAGAACTCGTTGTCGAGGTAGAGCTGCGGGAGGGCCAACTGGACTACTCCATGAGCCCCTGCTGGAGTGCCCCCTTGGCAAGCACGTCATGCATACCAGGGAACATCCAACCAGCAAAGGATCAGCAACACAATATATCTTTATTAAGAATAAAGCATGCATGTATATGACTGAGCAGTAACCTTGAGCAGTACATCAGCACTGGCTACAACTTGATATAACAAATTAAGTTGTCCCACAAAGAGATCATAACCACTACTTCATTTCCTTGAAGTAGAAATGAGACAAGACCAACTTCCAAGAAGACCATTCCTGAATTGTGCAACAGTACAAGCACATTAATATGATGAAAATGCCATATGAAGCATAGTTTACCACACTTGCCATTTAAGCACTAAAATAACTCGCATACAAGAGTAAGACAAACAGGCAATAGAGTAAACTATAACACATGTGAACATTACTAACCATGGCATAGGTCCCAATTCATATGCATAAGAGCATGATTTCTCATTCAGTCATCCCTTGGACCAGTAGCATTACTCAACACATACATGAAGTCTGAATCTAATTACCATGCCAAATAATGTGTACTCAAACAATCAGAATTCAATATCAGGTCAACTTTTTAATGCACTCAAATCAAATAGCAGGCCAATTAATGTATATGTATACATCACATCTTCAAGGGGCTTAATTTTTTGCCCGACACATTCTCACACAAATGATTTCTGGCCAATCTTTGTGATACTGGATACCCAAGCTCTGTCTATGTATCTGCAAGTCGTTTTGATGAAACTGCTATTTCCATTATGATGTGATTGTATGTAGATATACTGTAGAGGTGCACACACGGGTTTGGTCTCGCTTAGGCATGTCTCTCTAGTTCTATGATGATGATCTTTCCCACTTATAAAATGATCTAGCAAACACGTACTTGTCCTACTTTTTATCCGTTGGAAAGCATTTTATTACTACTGTGAGCTTGGTTTGGTTACTGAACTCCGAAGCTGTGCAGTATGCATGCCACGTATTTACTGCTTGTTTTACAGTATCTTCGTATCGAACTAAAACATGAATGTACAACTTGCAGCATTGAGAAGGTCATCAAGTTCTTATTATGCACTGCTCATCGCCTAAGTTGGGATAGTAGAGCTGCTTGTGCCAGCATTTGCTGACAATCTGAAGGTTACCCCTTTCTCCTGAAACGTAGATTAATTTCCGTTTCGGTTGAGACTTGGGCACTCCTAGGTCAAGAAAATTAGCAAAGGTCATGCCCAATTTTCTTGACCTAGAAGGTGTCCGATTCTCAACCGAAACAAAATCCTTATCCTTTCTTGAAAATAGAGCTTATTTCTTTTTAATTCTTATGTTTATTTATTATGTGAGTGAAATGGGTCCAAAATGATCTAATTCAAACCCTTGATTGCTTGCATGATTTTTCTGCCCATTTCTTCTAGGAGTAATTCTTCATGTAGTTGTCTCTATTCAAGTTGATTGTATATTTCCAAGTTTTTTCTTAAAGCTAGCACCAAAGTTTTTTCTTAAAGCTAGCACCAAGCCTCTATTCAATCAGACAAAGGGTCTAGACCAGATGGATTCAATGGAACTATTACAAGATATGTGGTTATTTTATTGGGGTTATATATGTGATGCACGTACTTACTTAATACTCCATAGATGAAATAAGGAGCTACTCTAAATCTGAGAAGAATAGGTCTACCCTGATCTCATCCAATAACTCTAGTAGCCTTTTTTCCTATTTAGAGCGAACATGGCCAACAACGATGAGGCCGGAGGTTCGGGCAAGACATTCTGGAAGAGCTATCCCAGGAGATGGAGGAAGAACCTCATCGCTATGAGGACGCCGCGGAAGACACCGATCCCGACTACACAACCCTAGTGGCGTCGGGGATGACACCACTGATGGTGCCGCCGAGGATGCTGATACGTCTCAAACGTATGTATAATTTTTGACGGTTTCACGCTGTTATCTTGTCTTCTTTGGTTGTTTTACGTACCTTTTATATCTTTTTTGGGACTAACTTATTAATTCAGTGCCAAGTGCGAGTTCCTGTTTTTTCCGTGTTTTTGACTCTTTTTAGATCTGATTTTGGAACAGAGTCCAAACGGAAGAAAACACCTGAAATGATTTTTTCCCGAACGGAAGAAGATCACGGGGCCTTTGGGCCAGGGTAGGTGGGCTCCAGGGAGCCCACAAGCCCCACTCCGCCACCAGGGGGGAGGCGGCAGTGGGCAGGCTTGTGGCCTCCCTGGCCGCCCCCTGACCTAGATCTTTGGCCTATAAATTCCCAAATATTCCGCAAAAAATTAGGGAAGCCTCGAAAATACTTTTCAGCCGCCGCAAGCTTCCGTTTCTGCGAGATCTCATCTGGGGACCGTTCTCAGCACCCTGCCGGAGAGGACTTTGGAGTTGGAGGGCTTCTTCATCATCATCATCGTCCCTCCAATGACTCGTGACTAGTTCACTTCAGAACTACGGATCCGTAGTTAGTAGCTAGATGGCTTCTTCTCTCTCTTGGATCTTCAATACAAAGTTCTCCATGATCTTCATGGAGATCTATGCGATGTAATCTTCTTTGGCGGTCTGTTTTTCGAGATCCGATGAATTGTGGATTTGTGATTAGATTATCAGTGATATATATTTGAGTCTGTGCTGATTTCTTATATGCATGATTTGATATCCTTGTAATTCTCTCCGAGTCTTGGGTTTTGTTTTGCCAACTAGATCTATGATTCTTGCAATGGGAGAAGTTCTTGGTTTTGGGTTCTACCATGTGGTGACCTTTCCGAGTGACAGTAGGGGCAGCAAGGCACACATCAAGTAGTTGCCATCAAGGGTAAAAAGATGGGGTTTTTATCATTGGTTTGAGATTATCCCTCTACATCATGTCATCTTGCTTATAGACTTATGGACTTAATACACTAGATGCATGTTGGATAGCGGTCGACGTGTGGAGTAATAGTAGTAGATGCAGAAAGTATCGGTCTACTTGTTTTGGACGTGATGCCTATAGATATAATCATTGCATAGATATCGTCACGGCTTTGCGCGGTTCTATCAATTGCTCAACGGTAATTTTTTCACCCACCATCTACTTGCTTTCATGAGAGAAGCCACAAGTAAACAGTACGGCCCCTGGGTCTATTCACATCCATCGTTTACACCTCCGCTTTTAGTTTGCTTTGTTACTTTGTTGCTTTCAGTTCTCACTTGGCAGACAATCTATAAGGGATTGACAACCCCTTCATAGCGTTGGGAGCAAACTTTTGTGTTTGTGCAAGATCTTGTGATACTCCTCCACCGGATTGATACCTTGGTTCTCAAACTGAGGGAAATACTTACTGTCACTGTGCTACATCACCCTTTCCGCTTCAAGGGAACACCAACTGTAGCGACCCGACTCAAGACGAGTCAAGCCTCTGTGTATCTGTGCCATCCCTGGATCAGTATGCTGGCACACACAGTACATCAATGTATATATCAAAGTGCAATCACATGTAAAATAGCGTAAAACTGATATATACCTTAAATATCTCAGCGGAAGCGGTCAAGGGAGTGGAGTCCCAATAAACACCAACGGCAAGTTGAGTGTAGACCGTAACCCTGAATCGTACTCTTACTCGTCGAAGAAAAATATCTGCAACATAAGACGTTGGAGCCGTGTAGATCAGCATATTGAATATGCCTGCAAGTCACATAAGATAGGAGTAAAATAATAACCAACTATCTCTGCATGCATATTTGGCAGGTGGGTCTATAAATTTTTAGCGAAAAGCAAGTTTTCTCCTACATCAAGAGAGGGCTAAAAGCAAAATGTTACTACATTGTTTGTTGTTAACGAGATGGTTCCGCCAACCAATTCTCGTACCCGAGTTGTCAATAATTACCCTCATCAAATATATATATATAATGGTGTTGAGAAATCCAGATAACTTCAGTTCCTTTGGCTCAAGTTGTCCATGACCGTGGACACGGCTAATCGATTAGGTTTGAGTACTCTGTAGAGTTTTGCACACGTTCCGCACAAGATTTGATCGCCTCCGTGTATGTCCTCGCACTTCAGGGTGCTTGAAGACCGGATGATCAAAACATGGTCTTTCAACGGGTCCCTCTGAATCCTTGTCGGTGCCCATCCAATCCTACCGTTATTCTACATCTGCTAGCACCGCCTGTCCAGAGTCGCCGCGTTGTCCAACCAAGCCAGAGCCCATAATGACTTGTGGCTGTGCAGGTAAGCCTTTGGTCTTGAAAATATCCGCCCGTCTCTTTGAGCCTGGGTGAAGCTTTCCGCAGGATGTCATGGCCTCTCCAGCATCCCGGGTCATCCATTGGGTTCTCCAGGGAGCCGATCAACCGTCCTTCACCCAAAGTTGCATTGCGTCTGAGGTCTTGAAAATCTTGTCTTAACCGGTCTCGATTATTTAATCAACCTCGCATCACTCGTGTTATGTACTCAACCGAAATCCCGTCTACTCAAGCATAGCAATATGAAATTTGTCATCCCAGGGCCAA
Source organism: Hordeum vulgare subsp. vulgare (assembly GCF_904849725.1). NCBI lineage: Eukaryota > Viridiplantae > Streptophyta > Magnoliopsida > Poales > Poaceae > Hordeum > Hordeum vulgare. The sequence continues at coordinate 198,860,814 of NC_058518.1, forward strand.
GTATCGGGGTTGTTGTGTGCCTACCACATGATACTACAATCTATACTAAAATTTCCAAGTACCTACTCAGCATGCAATTGGGCATAGGATGGTAGAACTACGATGCATAAAACATAGGTGATAGTATGATCAAAGTGACTTGCCTGGTATTACTTGATGAAGATAGTCGCTCTCAAAATCCTAATAATTCTACTCGCCACACTCCGAGCAATCTATCGTAAATGAATAGCATTCAATAAACATTCATGCCAAAAAGGAAGAACCAAGAGAACATAAGAACAAAGCATGTCTTGGTACAAAATAACAACGTACTAAGGTTTAATAAAAAGGTCCTAAGTGTGTTGTAAAGTGAAGGTGCATGAATGAGATCAAAAAAGGTAATGGAGGATGAACTATTGCTATATAAGCTCGACTTGCATACACTATGGGAGATGATCAAAAATATTGAGAGAACAACATGAATGTTATTTGACAAATAGTATAAGACATACGAATTTATTTGTAGAAAGAATTTCTTGAAATGGAGCACTATAACGCAAGTTATAGCGAATTGAAGTCCGAATTGAATTTGCATTCAAAAGGTCAAGAGAAGTTGAACTGAAGTACGATGGTTACATACAAAAATATATGACATGAGTGTTTAGGGGTAAAAGGAATCAATTGAAAAGGTGGTACGGTTTGCAAGATAAGATCAAATGAATGTTCGAATACAAATTTGAATCGCTCAAATTTGTAAGGTTCAAAGGTCGAAACTAATGATGCTACTGGATATAGGAGATCAATATGAGCGTGTAGAAAAAAGAATTACTAGATTTGAACTAGCGGATCAAAAGATACAAATACGTCAATATAACATTGAATCGGCTTAAAACGATGTGAACACTTTTGGGCACTAATAGATAAATCTGATTTGATCAAAATTATAAGTTGAAAAGTTAAAACTAATGAGACAAATAGGAAGATTACTTTGATACGAATCCGACGCAATTGGATTCATCTAAAACGGAGCTACGGATAAAAAGATATGATCAAAAGAAGTTTGAATATGAATACGAACAAATTTCGAAATTTGAAAATTTCGAAAAGTTGATATGATAGGTTAGCAGGATAGGTGGGATCAAGACGAAACTCTAGGCGTTGGTTTCATCTAATTCGGATAAACGAGTAAAAAGTTATGGTTATTTGAAAAATCAGGGCCAAGCTGTTTTACGGAAGAAAAGTGCTATGTCTAAAACAATTCTAGTACTAATGTGTAAACACGAAGACTAATTAATATATCTAATTACTCTACCGTATACTACTGTAGGAATACTAGTCTAGAAATAATAAACTACGGGAGTAAAAAAAATACGAAGAAAAATACCTTTAGAATGCAGAGTAAGAATTAATTCCAATGAGGAGACGACTTCCAGAAATCCCGTCGAAGAGAAGGAAAAAATATTTTTATTTACTAAATCTAGTTAAACGAAAAGATTGATTTAACCCGAAATAGATGATTTTTGGTTGCTCCTATGGGTCTATACTTATAGGTGGAAGGGAGGTCTAATGATCCATAGATAGGCAATGTGGGACTAAACATATACGTAGTGTAGGGAAAATAGAAAAAAAAGAGGGACAAAGGTGTCTCATCAGCCAAAGGAATCAGCCGGCCACATGAGTAGTACGGCCAGGCGGCCTTTGTTTTTTTTTTTGCGAACGAACAATTTTTTTTTAAACAAACAAGAAAAACATATAAATGAAAAAGAGAGAACATTTTACATAGACATATTATATATCAAAATTTTCAGAATAAAATTTTCTAAAACATGAACATATTTTCAAAACCAAAAAAATACTTTTTAAAAAAATTATTTTTTTGCAATTACTTTAAAATGAAAAGGAATTTGAATTTCAAATAAATTGCAAATACTTAAAATTTGAATCAAGACATTGTCTCTGATTTTGGAGGGTCATTTTCCTCCTCTCGTTTGATTTTTTTTAATTAAAGGGTTTTGAAAATATTCAAACTCAAAATTGAAAAGGGATTCAAAATAGAAAATTTTGGAAAAGTCACTTTATTCCCTCTCATTTTTTTTTGAGATGTTTCAAATTCCACTCAAGTTTCAATCACTCAAACAAACAAACAATCAATCTAATAATTATATTAACATTCCAAAATTTATAATTTTGGGATGTTACACCAACGCAAGGGTCCAAGGCCACGGGGGGAATCCTTTGCATACTTGCCTAGGAAGTCCCTTAAGGCGTAGCCGCAGCTGAAGCATTCCTGGTGCCGTCGACACACCTGTTTCTGGCGCCATTGGAAGGACGTTTGTGCATTAGCATAGCTAACACCAGAAGCATTTCTCGCACCGTTGCCGGGGAGGAGAAATCAAGATCTATCCAAGTAGGTCTCACAAACTCTTCTCTTGCATTTACTTTTGTGGCCAGTTGCCTCTCGTTTTCCTCACCCCCACTTCACATTTGTCGTTTTCATTTGCCTTTCTCCTTTGCCGTTTTCTTTTGCCCGTTTCTCCCTCTCTTACTGCTTGTTTGTGTGTGATATAGTCCATCAATGGCTAGACCCACCACTCCAAACGAGACCCCTGAAAATGAAGTTCTTAATTTCAGGCAGAATGAGGAAGAAAATTTGAAGGACGCTTGGTACAGGATTTGCAATGCTCAAAGTAGATCTACTCGTAAGCAATCCACTACCGTCCTCTTCGCAGTTTCTATGTTGGAATTTCTCCTTGGAATAGGTATATCCTTGATACCATTGTAGGTGGGAACTTTTTGGGGAGCCATACTATTGACTCCTATAGAGCTATCATTAATTTGGTAGGCTCACCCCCGCTCATGGTTAATGGAACTATCTTGAGCTTGGAACACGTGATGCAAAGGCTTGACACTATTGAAAACAAAATTGCCACAGTTGAACTCATTGAGGGTTTGGATAGAAAGATCCACAATCAAATTACTCAGTACAGATCCAAGGTGGGAAACTTTTTGAAAAATTTAAAGGAGAAGGAACTTATAGTTAATGATTCTTCTAGAATTGGCAAATTAGAAGATGTCATAACCAACTTGGGTTCCGCTTTTGCCGCTGTGCAAAATACTCCAAATCTTACTCTCAAAAAGACCGTCAAGCCTGTTTTTGTTCCTAAAGCTAGTGGTGAGTCATCTAATAAAGATGAAAATCTTAAGATGATAAATGATCACACTACCTATGGTTTGAGCACCAAAGATGACTATACGTGATTTCATCACCTTTCGTCTAGCTAAGGGCGTTAAACAAAAGCGCTTGTTGGGAGGCAACCCAATGAATCTATCCTTTTTATTTCTGTTTTGTGCTTCCCACACTTTCATAATTCTGTTATGATTGTGTTTTTTGTGTTTCTTTTTGCGTTTGTGCCAAGCAAAACCGTTATGATTAGTCTTGGGGATGATCGTTTGGTCATGTTGGAAAAGACACAAACTTTCTACTCACGAAAAGAATTTTCATTTTTTTTGTGTAAGAGATTTTGAGTTGATTCTTTCTTACACTGATTTCCACGCATATTCTTGAGACTGTCGTAATTTTTCAGAATTTTTGAAGTACCAGAGGTATGCGAAATATACAGATTGCGCCAGACTGGTCTGCTGTTAACATATTCTGTTTTCTTGTTGTGTTGGTTGCTTATTTTGATGAAACTATGGATAGTATCGGGGGGTATTTGCCCTGGAAGATTGAAATTAAAGTAACCCAACATCAGCACAATTAGAATTTAAGTTTGCTACAGTACCTAAGGAAGTGGTGGTTTGCTTTTTTGTACTAATGTTATCACGAGTTTCTGTTTAAGTTTCGTGTTGTGAAGTTTTCAAGTTTTGGGTCAAGATCTTATGGACAAAGAGATAAAGAGTGGAAAGATCTCAATATTGGGGATGCCCAAGGCACCCCAAGAGATTCAAGGATGTCGTAAAAGCCTAAGCTTGGGGATGCCCCGGGAAGACATCCCCTCTTTCGTCTTCAATCGCTCGGTAACGTTACTTGGGGCTATATTTTTATTCACCACATGTAATGTGTTTTTGCTTGGAGCGTCTTGTATTGTAGGAGTCTTTTATTTTTGTTGTGTCACAATAATCCTTGCTTCACACCTAGAGAGAGATACATGCACTCACCGTGATTTTGTCGAGCTTCACTTATATCTTTTGGTAGACAATTCAGCTCACATGTGCTTCACTTATATCTTTTGAGCTAGATACTTTTGCTCTATGTGCTTCACTTATATCTTTTAGGGAACAGCGGTGTGTGGCTTGGTAGTTGATCTATGCTTTGAAAGTAGTCTCAAAAGGGGTAGTTATCCAAAGGGATACGAAAACTTCCACCTTCATGTGCATTGAATATTTAGAGAAGTTTGATTCATCTCAATTAGTTTTGAGTTGTGGTTATGGTAATATTGAAGTCATGCTAGTAAGGTGTTGTGGATCTAGAAATACTTGTGTTGAAGTTAGTGATTCCTGTAGCATGCACGTATGGTGAAACGCTATGTGATGAAATCTGAGCATGATTAGTATATTGATTGTCATCCTTTGCCTGGCGATCGGGATCGTGCGATGGTTTATACCTACCAACCCTTCCCCTAGGAGTATGCGTTGAATACTTTGTTTCGATTACTAATAGAAATTTTGCAACAAGTATATGAGTTCTTCATGATTAATGTTCAGTCCATGGTTTAGATGCACTTTCACCTTCCACCATCACTTTCTTTTTAGTGTCGTGCAATTTTTGTCGGTGCACAAAACCCACCATTAGCCTCCCTCAAAACACCCACCATACCTACCTACTATGGCTTTTTAAATCCATTCCAAGATATATTGCCATGCAACTACCACCATGACATGTGCCACCATGTCTACATTGCCATTGCATGATCGTAAGATAGCTAGCATTATGTTTCCATTGATGTCTATGCCATGCTAGATCATTGCCACGATACACTACCGAAGCCATTCCATATAGAGTCATCGTTACTCTAAGTTTTGAGTTGAAAGTGTGATGATCATCATTAATGGAGCATTGTCCCATGTGAGGAAATAAAAGAGGCCAAAGAAGCCCACCAAAAAAAAGGAGGCCAAAGATCCCACCAAAATAAAAAAAATGAGAGAAAAAGAGAGAAGGGACAATGCTACCACTTTTTCCACACTTGTGCATATTAAGCACCATGATCTTCATGATTGAGAGTCTCTCGTTTTGTCACCACCATATAGCTAGTGGGAAATTTTCATTATATAACTTGGGTTGTATATTCCAATGATAGGCTTCCTCAAAATTGCCTTAGGTCTTCGTGAGCAAGCAAGTTGGATGCACACCCACTAGTTTTCTTTAAGAGCTTTGACATACTCGTAGCTCTAGTGCATCATTTGTATGGAAATCCCTACTCATTCACATTGATATCTATTGATGAGCATCTCCACAACTCATTGATATGCCTAGTTAATGTGACTATCTTCTCCTTTTTGTCTTGCAACCTCCACCACATTCCATACCATCTATAGTGCTATAACCATGGCTCATGCTCATGTATTGCGTGAGAGTTCAAAAGGTTTGAGAAAGTAAAGGTGTGAAACAATTACTTGGCCAATATCGGGGTTGTGCATGATTTAAATTCGTTGTGCAATGATGATAGAGCATAGCTAGACTATATGTTTTTGTAGGGATAACTTTCTTTTGCCTTGTTATTTTGAAAGTTCATGATTACCTTGCTAGTTTGCTTGAATTATTATTGTTTCCACGTCAATAGCAAACTATTGTTTGGAATCTAATGGATCTGAACATTCACGTCACATAAGAGGAATTACAAAGGACACTTATGCTAGGTAGCATGGAAGCATCAAAAATTCATTGTTTATCACTTCCCTACTCGAGGACGAGCAGGAGTTAAGCTTGGGGATGCTTGATACGTCTCAGACGTATCTATAATTTTTTATGCCTTCACGTTGTTATATTGTCTTCTTTGGTTGTTTTATGTACCTTTTATATCTTTTTCGGGACTAACTTAATTCAGTTCCAAGTGCGAGTTCCTGTTTTTTCCGTGTTTTTGACTATTTTCATATCTGATTTTGGAACGGAGTCCAAACGTAAGAAAAACCCCAAAATTATTTTTTCCCGAACGGAAGAAGATGAGGGGGCCTTTGGGCCTGGCTAGGTGGGCTCCAGGGAGCCCACAAGCCCCCACTCCGCCACTAGGGGGAGGCGGCGGTGGGCAGGCTTGTGGTCTCCCTGCCCGCCCCCTGACCTAGATCTTTGGCCTATAAATTCCCAAATATTCCGCAAAAAATCAGGGGAGCCTCGGAAATCCTTTTCCGTCGCCGCCAGCTTCCGTTTCCGCGAGATCTCATCTGGAGACCCTTCCCGGCGCCCTGCCTGAGGGGACTTTGGAGTTGGAGGGCTTCTGCATCATCATCATCGCTCATCCAATGACTCATGAGTAGTTCACTTCAGACCTACGGGTCCGTAGTTAGTAGCTAGATGGCTTCGTCTCTCTCTTGGATCTTCAATACAAAGTTCTCCATGATCTTCATGGAGATCTATCCGATGTAATCTTCTTTGGCGGTGTGTTTGTCGAGATCCGATGAATTGTGGATTTGTGATCAGATTATCTATGATATATATTTGAGTATTTGCTGATATCTTATATGCTTGATTTGATAGCCTTGTAAGTCTCTCCGAGTCTTGGGTTTTGTTTGGCCAACTAGATCTATGATTCTTGCAATGGGAGAAGTGCTTGGTTTTGGGGTCTACCATGTGGTGACCTTTGCCAGTGACAGTAGGGGCAGCAAGGCACACATCAAGTACTTGCCATCAAGGGTAAAAAGATGGGGTTTTTATCATTGGTTTGAGATTATCTCTCTATATCATGTCATCTTGCTTAAGGCGTTACTCTGTTCTTATGGACTTAATACACTAGATGCATGCTGGATAGCGGTCGACGTGTGGAGTAATAGTAGTAGATGGAGAAAGTATCGGTCTACTTGTTTTGGACGTGATGCCTATAGATATAAACATTGCATAGATATTGTCACGACTTTGCACGGTTCTGTCAATTGCTCGACAGTAATTTGTTCACCCACCGTCTACTTACTTTCATGAAAGAAGCCACTAGTAAAGATTACGGCCCCCGGGTCTATTCTCATCCATCGTTTACACCTCCGCTTTTACTTTGCTTTGTTACTTTGTTGCTTTCAGTTCTCACTTGGCAACCAATCTATAAGGGATTGACAACCCCTTCATAGCGTTGGGAGCAAGCTTTTGTGTTTGTGCAGGATCTTGTGATACTCCTCCACCAGATTGATACCTTGGTTCTCAAACTGAGGGAAATACTTACTGTCACTGTGCTACATCACCCTTTCCACTTCAAGGGAACACCAACGCAAGGCTCCAAGGCCATGGGGGAAATCCTTTGCATACTTGCCTGGGAAGTCCCTTAAGGCATAGCCGCAGCTGAAGGATTCCTGGTGCCATCGACACACCTGTTTCTGGCGCCATTGGAAGGACTTTTGTGCATTAGCATAGCTGACATCAGATGCCACCACTGATGATGGCAGTGGACGCACAGATGGCAGCCAACTGAAGAAGCAACGGAAGGACCGGCGCCCGAACGTTCTTGGCACCGTCAGGGAGGAATTTACTGAAGTGTCCTCGAGTGGGAATCCAACGACGCCCAAAGAATTAGTTAGTGGGTACACGGGACAACTCGGGTGCATTCTCCGGAGCACCATCTCGATCAACACCGAGAACCTAAGGCATCAAAGCCGAGCGAATTTGCGCAACCTCCTCTTCACGAAGCTGCACGAACGATACAAGTTCCCTGGTGACGTCGCAAACACACGCCTTACAGGGAATAAAGTGAACAGTGCCGCCCTCACAAAGATTAGCATGGCCATGGCTACTTGGAGAGCCTCGGTGAAGAGAAGGATTCTAAGAGGTGATAGTTATGAGAATATCAAGGAGACAAATCCTTCGATCAGCGAAGCTGGCTACCTGGAGTTCAATATCAAGTGTGAGAGCAACGCATCTGCGGAATCAAGTCAGTGGGGGAAAGATATGCGGGACTTGAACTTAGGGGTCCACAAACTCGGTCCCGGCAGTTACAGAGTGGCGGAACATAACTAGGACTAGGAGGACGCAGAGCGTGCTGAGCAAGGCCTACCGCACCTCTTCGATAAATACCATGAAAAGCACACCATGAACTATGTCAGGGCCCAGTACAAGGTGGACCCGGTAACAAAGGAGCTTACCACAGATCCGAAGGTGATGGAGCTTGAGCGTGTTCTAGTAAGGAATACACCTCCGCGTAATTAGCTCCATATGGTTGCATTCTAATTAATGAAGCCAAATTTCTAAATGGTTCATGTTCCTTCCACAGGAAACAGAAAGCAGTAGCGCGGGGTCTCCGAGCTCCCCGTCTGCCCCTTGGGACAACACTTTAAATAGGGCGTTGAACGTAATGAAACACAAGGATAAGCTCAGTAAGCCATCATCAGCTGGTCGTGTCGCCGGCGGAGGCTTGTCCACGAAATGGTCGGAATACAATAAGGCTGGGCGAAAGGACAGATATACTATCTCGGAAAGCCAGGAGCGCGAGGTTAAAGAACTCAAGGCACAAGTGGCGCGGATTCTGGAGATAGTCCCAGAGCAAGTGCGAGACCAACTTGGAGCGACGATCACCGCCATTATGCCTTCCTTGCTTGAGGGGCTGAGGCGTGGATTGCGGGCGGCCAACAGGGGCCGCCACCGATTCGCAGCTTCACGGGCAGCAACTTGCACAATGCGCCAGCATCGGTGTCTCCGGCGGAGGCGGCATTGCAGGTGCCTCCGGCGTCGGCGGCAGTAGTGGAGCTTAACGCACCCGTGTGTGGGAATAATACGCCAACCGACACCTCGACATCAAGCGGCCCCTCCGTCACTTGCACGCCCGCTGTTGGCGGTGCCTCGATATTAGCCGAGCTCGACGCCATCACGGTAACTAAGCCTCGGCCGATGACTTCATCTCCTTGCATTTTTGACTAGGCATCCTGACGCCCTACATGTTTTCGCAGGGCGCCGCCAACGATCCATCCACTCTCTTGCACTTCGTGGACGGCGAGTTGATCGATGTCGCCAAGGCCAAAATCGTTGAACTGGGCAACCGCATGTTCCACAGTAATGCCATGCTACCCACCGTGTATAGGGTTCAACTGGTTTGGGTACTGCGGGGCTACGACGACTTGTTACCTCCGTATCGACCCACTAGGGCCGACGAAGATGATGTGATGACCCTCCGCGTCTGCTTAAACTGGTCCATGCTTTGGCCGAAGAGACGGATTCGTTTGGGGGCGGGGAACACCACCCCACAGACAACACCGCCAGTCGTGTCGGCGCCAAGCCATGGCAAGACCGCCGCAACCCTACCGCCGTCAGCTGGTCCGGACATGCATATGTCACAGGATCCGGTCAACGACGACAATACAATTTCTAGCGTCGATAAGTACATCAACGAACATGGGTACGGTGACGATGAAGACTTGTTCGGGCCTCCTTCTCAAGAACCCAACCCTGCAAAAGACGATGGCGATCTAGCTGGTACCTCGGAGAAACCCAATTTCAACAGGCGGCGGCTATTCAGTTCTCAGGAGACGTCTCCAGCTCCCACCTTCACCGAGACTCAAATAGCCAAGGTGTGAAATATTATCAGCAGAAGAAGCAGAAGGGACGGAAAAGAAAAACTAATAAGGGTGCGATCCAGCCGGCACCGAGTATGATCCATGCTCAGGACGGGCCACCAATATCTAAGGATATTGGGAGGAGGGTGCATGTGGCGGGTAGGCCGATGCTACCGACTAATATGCTCAATGCTGCAACCAGTTCTATGCGGAGTCTGCATGACGCTGTTCTTTATATGAAGAAGCGGCGTCTCTCCGAGAATGATGTGATATACCCGGTTTTCGTGGCCAAGGTGCCAGAGGGCAAGGGCTTTGTCAATAGCACCATCGGGCGTATGATCGTCCTGCGGTTTGATGACATCTTTGCTATGCTTAACCTTTAGCAGCTGCACTACACCTTCATTCGGTTGTTTTCGCTCAGTATGGAGATGTGGATCATTAGAGACAAGACCCCGGACATCGTGATAGTCGACCCATTCTACATGCGTGCCAAGCTCTTGGACGGCGCTTGGGACCGACAAGTCGCGAGTTCATACCTTGAAGGCGTCATTCAGGCGAACGCAGATAAGGATAACTTCCTCATGTCTTACTTTTCTGAGTAAGTCATCCCCTCATCGCCCCGTAACATATGATTTCTTAGATTTCGATCGTTCTTTATTTCTAACATTCCGTGTTTTGTGCAGTGACACACATTGCACACTCATCCTCTTAAGCCTGAAATATTCCGTGGCCACGTATTTTGACTCGGACTGTCAGTCGAAGAAAGACTACACAAATATCAAGAAAGTTCTTGATGATGTCCTCCCCGGCTACGCCAAATCTGGAGGCACCTTCAGGAGGCCAATCCTTAGGTATGGCAAGCACGTGTTCACCCACGTAACGACGTTCCCCTGCGTCAAGCAGCCGCCTGGCAGTCAGAAGGATGCCTACTACGCCCTCCATCACATGCGGGTGATCGTACGGGACCAGCATCACCGTATGCTACCAAATGATCTCAAAGAATGGGCCGCACGCTTGTCGGCAATCCAGGACGAGGACATCAGACAAGAATTCTTTCGCATCCAGTCAGAGTTGGAGGAAATCATCTATCAAAATATCCTTGCTAGATCATTGTGACAGCCAGATGCCGACGCCCCAGAAGATTCCCCTTTATTTCCGTTTCCGTCGTGTGGTTATTTTATTTTGTGGCATCGTCATTTAGTTTGCATCATGGCATCATGCATGGCATCATGTCAACTGTGTTCATTTTCTGTGTTGCTTGTTGCTCCTTGGTGTTGGAGTGTGAGTGCTTTGTGAGTGTGGCGTTGTTTGTTGGCATGATGAGAGTGGGTGCAACAGAGCCGCTTCAACCCCTGTTGCACCGAGGACGTCAAACCCTTCTCTGCTCTCTATTCTATTTTTGTGGTTGCGTAAAAGATTTCAGTTTTAACCCCCTTTTTAAAGTTCGTCTTCTTCTAAAATCCTTTTATTAAATGTGGGGCCAACCCCTTGGGTTTCCTTTATTTTTTCCTTTTGTTTATTTTCAAAACTAGAGACTCATTTTATTTATAAAAGGGTTTTATTTTATTCCTCAAAAAGGGTTTCATTTTATGTCTTTAAAAAAATGCCCAAACTAATTCTTATACTTGGGGTATGTTTTTAAAGGAGCCAAAGAGTATTTTTATTTTGTTAAATCCTTTTATTTTTGTGTGTGTTTTTTCTGTTTTAAAAGGAAAAAAACCAAAAGCAAAGAGCGAGAGGGAGCCTGCCAAGGCCCAAGGCCCTGCCGCCCCCCAACTCTAGCGCACAGGATCCCTCTTCCCCCTCGCGCAGCCTCCTCCCTCCCTCATTGCTTGCCGAGTCCCCGCACCGACTGCACCGCCTCCTTGCTCGACAGCCGCCGCGCGCCGCCCTCGGCCTCGGCCGCGCCTCCCGTCGCCACTGTGCCCGCCGCCATGGCCGCCGCCTCCTGTGTCATGGCCTCTCCCGTGCTCTCTCCTCCCCTGCCGAGGCATGCCTCTGCCATGCCAAGGTGCCTCGAGCGCCCTGCCCGTGCCGACTTGCTGCGCCGTCGGCGTCACCCGTGCCCCACCGTCACCCGCGCGCCGCCTCGCCCGGCTCCTCTCACTGGAGTCCCTCGCGAGCCCCCGCCGTCGTGCTCCCCTCGGCCTCGCCGCCATGGCCTCGCCCTCGCCCCCGACCTCCTCCGCCTCCCTGCTCGACACCCGCGTTGTGCCCCGCCCTGCCGCCTCCAGGAGCTGTGCTGGACCGAGCTTCCCCGCCGGTGCTCGCCGCCCGAGCCGCCCTGTGCTCTCCCCTGCCGCCGCTATTGCAGTTGTTGTGCTGCTGTTGTTCCGTTGATGTCGTTGTAGATGGTGGATGTCGTTGCCTGCTTGCTATTTTGCTGCTGCGGGTAGATGTTGTAGCTGCTGTGTAGGATGCCGCTAGCTGCTGCCTGATGCGTGTCGTTGTTGTTGTTGTGCCGATAGCTGCAGCTGCTTGCTTGTTGTGTCCGCCGATGACTAGCTGCTCCTTGTTGTTTGCCTGCTAGGCCGATGCTATTGTTGCCGGCTTGCTGCTTGCCTGCTGCGTGCCCGAGCCGGTTGCTAGCTGATGTGCCTATGTGTTGTTGTTGCTGCGTGCTGCTACTACTAGATGCTAATGGTGATGTTGTTTGCCGAGCTCGTCGCCGCTGTCGCTTGTTGCTTCTTCCTGCTGTTGCGGTTATGAGGCATGCTGTTGTCGCCGAGATGTGTTTGCTGCTAGCTGTTGCTGATGCCTGCCGCAGGAGCATGCTAGGTTGCTTGCTGAGGCATGCTAGTTGCTAGATGTTAGTTGCTGCCGCTTGTAGCCGTGGCCTCCGCTCGCCTTTGCTCGTGCTGCCGCTCGCCATCGCCGGGTGCTCCATCCCCGCCACCGTGGGTCGTCGACAAGTTCGCCGAGTCCACGACGTCCTCGATGACCCCCGGACATCTTCGGAAACGTGTTCGACTACCAACGCCGAAGACCCGTGTATCGATGCCAAGAGTACGACTACCGTCGACGAGACCGGAGTACCACAACTTCCACAACAACCACGACGGTCTTTATTCTCCTTCACCGAAACGAACCGTTCTGATATGCACGCTTCCAAGGTATGCCGATGGGACGTGTCGTGTATCGAATGCAAATGATGTATGAGATGTATCATATGTTTGCGCCGTATGTTTGCCCATTGCATGTTGTCTTCCTTTTCGTCGTGCCCTTGACAAATGGGAACCCGATAAACGGGATCACCCCATCTTTATTTGGTTTGTCCCGCACATGCTTCCAGTTTGTTGTCACCGATATCTCGTCGAGTTATGAGGATAGGAACGTTGCCGTGGCTTCGTTTCCGTTTTCCTGCCATGGTTCCCTTTCGTGCGCCAGGGCGACACATGCTTCTTTTCCCTTCCTGCCGTGATGTTTTGAACTTACATGCATGACGCATTCATGGCATGATATCTTGTGTTGCATGGTTCTTGTAACGTAGCTCCGTTCTAAGTCCCGTGTGTTAACCGACTAGGATGACGTGTAGGATCATCGCTTCACCCCTTGCCATGTTAACAACAATTTAATATTGCCGTGTAAATAACCGGGAGCGAACTAAATAATTAATCGTGGAGTTTCGTCGGTATGCAACTCGTTGCATATCGAGCTTCACTTGATGTGTAGCATTTGCGTGAGGTGAATTGCCATGCCATGCCTTGAATCATTGAACTGATCATGCATCATAGTAGGGTGTGCATCATGTTGTGCATCGTGTGGTGAATATTTGTGTTGATGCTTGTTTCCGGTTTGCTCCGTCTCGATAGAGTTCCGCAAGCGTGTCAGAATGTGAGGACCCGTTCGACTATGTTGGTTCGCCGACTTCACAGAGTTGTTCTTCTTCCAAGCAGGATCTCAGGCAAGATGACCATTTCCCCAGATACCATTACTATCATTGCCATGCTAGTTTTATCGCTTGTATCGATTATGTCTCGTTGCCTACCACATGTTATAAATGAGCATCTCAATAATGCCACAAAAACCCCCAACCTATTCAACCTAGCAAACCATTGGTTGGCTATGTTACTGCTTGCTTAACCATGTTGTTAGCGTTGCTAGTTGCAGGTGTAGTTGCTTCCATGTGATAACATGGGTTCCTTGTCTTATCACCATATTAAATGCTATTTAACTTAATGCACCTATATACTTGGTAAAAGGTGGAAGGCTCGGCCTTTCTAGCCTGGTGTTTTGTTCCACCTTTGCCCCCTTAGTTTCGGCTACCGGTGTTATGTTCCATAATTGAGCGCTCCTAACACGATCGGGGTTGTTATGGGGACCTCCTCGATAATTCATTTTAGATTAAAGCTGGTCTGGCAAGGCCCAACTTTGGTACTACATTTTCTTAATAACTAATGAACTGCATAGGGAGTAATTAACCCAAGGAAATTTAATCAATCCCTCGGCCAGTGCTCCTCATGGGTGTTGGTCCAAATTGGCAGACTACAGGGCCACCGCGGGGCAACCCGAGGATTGGTTTCTCCTAGTGTGACCCATCCGTCGTGTCCTGAGAATGAGGTACGCGGCTCCTATCGAGATCGTCGACACGTCGGGCAGCCTTGCTGGATTAGTTTTTCCTTTAACGAAATGTCTTATGCTTCGGGATTCCGGTTATGCTTTGGGTAATCTCAGAGTTAAGGTTTTCCACTAAGGAATCCGACGAGATCGCGAGTGTCGTGATTGAGGATTTCTATGCGGCTTGTGGTAATTTGTGATGGACTAGTTGGAGCATCCCTGCAGGGTTTAATCTTTTCGGAAAGCCGTACCCGCGGTTATGTGCCAACGTGGAAACTTTGTTTAACACTTATTCTAGATAACTTGAAGTTAACTTAATTAAAATATGCCAACTGTGTGCGTAACCGTGACTGTCTCGTTCGTGAGTTCCTTCTCCGATTGAGGACATCGTGGGGTTATGTCTGACGTAGGTAGGTGTTCAGGATGATTCATTTGATCAACCGTAGTTCACATCCCCTATGTGTAGATCTTCCCCCTCTTTATTTCTTGGACTCGTAAGTTTAGCCACCAAATATATGCTTAGCCGCCTTTGCAACCTCACCACTTAACCGTGCCTCACCTAATAAGCTTTGCTAGTCTTGATACCTTTGGAAATGAGATTGCTGAGTCCCCTGTGGCTCACAGATTACTACAACACCAGTTGCAGGTACAGATAAAGGTTACTTGACGCGAGCGCGTTGATTGCTCATTTGGAGTTGCTTCTTCTTCTTCTTCTTATTCATCGATCTAGGATGGGTTCCAAGCCCGTAGCCTGGGATACCAAGGATGGACGTCGTTCTTCTTTTCTCGGTTGTTTTTGTCTGTAGTCGGACCCTGCTCTTCTTCATGATGTTTATGTATTGTACTGCTGTGACTCCGATGTAGCTTGTGGCGAGTGTAAGCCAACTATATATATGTCTCTTCTTTTCAGTACATGTACTTGTAACAATATCCGTTCTTGCGACACGACGAGATGTGCTTCTATCCCTCACGAGGCCCTCGTGCCAAATTGAGGATAGGGTCGCATCTTGGGCGTGACAATCGGGGCAGTTCTACCAAAACTATCAACCGTCCAACAGTGAAATTGACACAACGCTACAAATGCAGGCTCACAACGACCGCACATTCATGACCATCACGAAAGACGGGGGATTCATCCACGCTCCGGTCCCTGAGTCGAGTCGAAAGTACTGATGATATGTTGTAATTAAACTTTAATGAACTTGCATGTCTCTTTTGTTTGGACAGTCGTTCAACTTATATGTGTAGTCGATGCTATTTATTAGTAGGACCATGAATCGTGCTATTAATGTGTTTCTTTTCTCTTTCGACCCTTTTGTTGCATACTTATATATTGCTTATATATTATCTGTGAATTGCTACTAACGTTTTGTTTGTCTAGTGCATAGAGATGCCGTCGTATGTCGTGTACAAGGGTGAGGTTCCCAGAGTCTACGACGACTGGGAGGAGTGTCGGAGACAGGTTCACCGTTTGAGCGGTAACAGTTACAAAGGGTACACCACTAGGGTGGAGGCGGAAGCTATATACGTGCGCTATCTAGCGGGAGAGAGGGAGCGGAGGAGGAACCAGATGAAGATCAGTTTCATCGCGACGATGCTCATCCTGACCGCAACCCTCTTCTATGTGATGGTAGTTTAGATATCGACTTGTAATGTGAAGATAAACTCGCTACTCGCGGTGTCGATACTTATAATGTTCTAACTTTGTTCGTTATTTCGAATTCGGAGACTAATATGATGAATTGTATTCGGAGACTAATCTTCTATTGTATTCGATAAATCTGCTGTTTATATGTTATGATGTTTATATTTTGTGCTATAATGTATTTTGTAACCTGTACAAATATCAGAAAAGAAACAAAAGCCTAATATTCATAGTAGTGGCGCACCAAATTGCACTCTAGTGGCGCACCAGGTGGTGCGCCATTAGTATCTAGGATAGTAATGGCGCACCAGGTGGTGCACCATTAGTGTCTGGGATAGTAATGGAGCACCAGGTGGTGCGCCACCGTTATGTATATTAACAGTCGTGCAATAGGGGTGCGCCATTACTATTTATTAGTAGTGGCATGATAATAATGGCGCACCTATACTGCGCCATTAATAGACAAAGTAGGTGCACCACTAATAGCCCTTTTTCTAGTAGTGTTTTGTACGATAACCCAAGGTCTTTGCCAGCTTCGACAAGCAAGCGAAAGGTGGCCACTCATTGCGGGACTGCTCCAAAACATCATCGGAGCACGCGCCAGACAACATCCCGCATTTCTCCGATCGGGGTTGCATTGACTGAGGAACAAGTTCCTGAACAGGATGTGGCACGCAATAATGCGTCCGTCCCTTTCACCACGTGCTTATATCCGTCAATTTCATTTTCAATAATGGCAGCTTCCTTGGTGTACATACAATCCCATTAGCCAATAATTGTAGAAAACAAGCGCGAACCTCCTCATCCAGAAATTGGGCCGAGGTATTGGAAAGCCAGTCGAACCCACAATATTCGACCAACGTGGAGGCTCCCAACACATGCTCGGTGCTCGGTCCTGCCGATGTTGTTTCAGCGACGAACTCTAAAATCAAATGTGCTATGAATCATCGGCATCGCAAGGTGTCATTATGACACCCTATCTTCTCCAAACAGCAGTTTAATGCTCTGGATTCTGTCGATGCCTATCTTGGCACTCTGCGGAATAGCCTCAAAGAAGTAGCATTGCAGACGCCAGTCCGACTGCAAGTATTTATCGCTCCTTTGGTAATTTGAACCGAAGTTTAGTTCTAGTAGCCCCCGAGCCTTAATTTTGTCAGAACGGCCGAGTTAAGGATCGACCTGACTGTTGATTTTGCTTTTCCAGGCTTTGAAGCAGGAAAATAACAAATTGTGCAAAGATATGCAGCGATTGCAAAGTGAACTTCAAGCTTGTAGGGGAGAGCTCGAGGATGTAAGAAGTTCACCAGGGAAGCTCATGGTAAGGGTAATTTGGTTGATTGTGTGGTGAATTGTATAAGACCACTTAATCATCAGAGGATTATTTTGATATAGCAGGCGAATCCATAAACCATATGCAGAGCGATCTAGACTCAACTCATGAATCTCAAAGGTATGAAGGCGGTCATCGTGTATTAGCAAGATGCCGCGAAGAAAACAACCATCTCACGGAGGAGAAGAAAAATTAGGCTGGGGAGATTGAAGCACTAAAAGCTCAACTAGCACAGAGCAACAAAGAGAAGCAACATTTAAAGAGCGGTATACATTGTAAGTAAAAACAATACCTCACGTGTTTGTTTGATAAATCACTAAATCATGACGTTATACTGAAAGACTTTAGTTGTTTATTTTACCTTAAAAGGTCTCTTGACGGGGCATCTTATGACACAAGATGATTCCTTCGAGGAGAATATGCTACAAGATCTTTCAACTATTCATGAGCGGGCTTGAAAAGCCATGCGGAATATGATTCGAGCTCTATGGCCGGACCTAACTCCGTCATAGGGGATGGTTGAACGGTGTGAACTTTTCAAAAGAGCCCAGACCCTTTTCGAGCTGTGGAAGATTTTAGGCTGTCGAGAAGGAGCTCGGGAGCGTGCGCCATGGTGAAGACGTGCTTCACTCGTCTTAATCCCGGGCACATGGCCCAAGTTGGTCGACCAGGCCCTCATGGCCCAGAGATACCTCTACATCTAGTGTACAACCAAGTGATGCTAGTTGCCCCACTATCGGAGGAAGACTATGCTCTGGACAATATAATAGATGATCTTGAACAACCAAGAGTGTAACCATTTGAAATATTTATATTTTGTGTGCCCTGACACTTCCCATCAAATTTGTAACGTTTCTCATAACCGGCCATCGGCTTCTACCTCCCGTGTTGTAAAGAACCCAAGAGTGTTTTGTACTTTGTACCCGATGACATCGGGAGTCAATATCCAAAAACAAGGCAATTCGGCCATATGGTACAAACAAACAAAGACGGTATGAGGGGATTATTTTATATTACAATGAAGCGTAAGAAACATCTTCCAAAAAATAGTTCCTTTATGGGTTCCTTTTTTCGGGTTGCTACATAGTCTGTAGGGGTGTAGTATGTTTTCCCGATTTACTTGGGCGTGCGATGGCGAGTACTGCTGATCATTTGACCTCGTTTGTTCCCGACCAAGTTGTATATTATGAACGCCAACTTACGGCTTCACCTGTGTGAGGTATGAATCCAGGGGAACTAGCCGTATCAATCATAGAGGTGCTCCCTTTACTCTCTAGCCGAATATATCGGGAACATAGAGAGTAAGCACAGGAGCGAGGCAACCCAGCTTTGCAAAGATCTTAAGTCCAATTCATTCATACCATTGTGTGAATTTACTTTAAGTCGAGGTTTATACAGAACAGGTATGTTTAGACATATCCGATTGCTTCGTTACGATGCCCCCATGTGTTATGCTAGAATATTTGAATTTACATGAGTATTCGGAAAAAACAGTGTTCGGTTAAGCCGAACTCGTCTGGGGGTAATCTAGGAAGATCCTACAAATAAAGAAGAAACAAAAATGTTCCAAAAACAAAGGGAAAGGAAAAGATGTTGGCCTAGCCGTAGAAACACCGAAGGCGACCCGCGTTCCATGGGCTTGACTCCAGGCGATTGTCTCTTGGATTGCACAGACGATAAGCTGCTCCCGTCAGCACTGCGTCGATTATGAAGGGGCCTTCCTATTTTGGGTGAAGTTTATGCTTCTATTTTTCAAGAAGGCGATGGACTAGTTCGCGGCATTGTACTCCTTGGCCCGAACTTCTCTGCTTTCATAGCGCCGAGCTTGTTGCTGGTAGAATGCTGATCAGGGCCGAGCTATGTCACGGTCGCCTCCTTAGGCGTCCAAATTGTCATGCCGATCTAGCTCGGCTTCCTTTTTCTCGTACATATGCACACGGGGTGCGTGGTGGATGATATCATAGGGAATGACTGCTTCGGCCCCGCATACCATAAAAGATGTCGTGTATCCTATGGAACGGTTCGAGGTGGTACACAAGCCCCATAGTACGGAATCAAGTTCCTCCACCCAATGACAGTCGGATTATGTAAGAGAGCGTACAAGGCGTGGTTTAATACCACTCATAATGAGTGCATTATCTTGTTCGACCTCGCCATTGGTTTGTGGATGGTAAACTGAGGCATAATCGAGCTTGATGCCTAGATTCGCACACCAATCCTTCACCTCCTGGGCGGTGAAATTGGATCTATTGTCGGTTATTATGCTGTGTAGCACACCATAACGGTGCACGATGTCATATATAAAATCGATGGATGGTTTGGCCTTGGCGGAATAGAATGGCTTTGCCTCGTTCCACTTGGTGAATTTATCGACCATTACCAAGAGATGTTTCTTTTTCTTGGTCCCCCCTTTAAGTGGGCCGACCATGTCCAGACCCCATACCGCAAAGGGCTAGCTGATCGGGATCGTCTAAAGGATTGTGGGATGTGGGGACCCTGACTTACGAGTCGAGATCGCCGAATGAACGTGCTCAGTGATCCCAGAGATAAATGCTCACTGAACACATGTATACTGAATATTTACAGTCTTACATCCAAGTACCGAATTATTACATCACGTGACCGAATGGTCAAGTTCACAAAGTAGGTCCTATAAGGCCAAATCGCACGGATACAACTAGTAGCGGAAATCTTAGGGCTAAGCGGGTGCCCAAGCCATCAGCCTACACCAACAGGCATTCTGACTCGGAAGCATCCTAGCTCACAGGGCCGTCTCCAAAGACATACTCTTCTGCAAACTCCGGTCCTTCCATGCGTGGTCAATAATATAACCAGTAGAAAGCCAATGAGTACTTTTGAATGTACTCGCAAACAGCCCATGATATGAACAATGCAAGTGAAGGATAACAAATAATATGCATCTTTGGTGGATAACATCTTGGTGGTAAACAAACATGATCATGGATGTGCAACATAAGTTAAATGTTTCTTTCAAGAACAGGTTACAGATATCAACATATCTGTGAAGGGATGAACACTTCGGGTTCACCCTATATGCCAAGTTAGCAAACTTGGTCATATGAATTGTTTCATATTACACCATTTACCACATACTCACACACACTTGGTTTATGCGGAAACGACTGGACGTAGTTTAAGCAGGATTACCAAAGTGTCCTTGACCGTGGACACGGCTATTCGAATAGTTTTACACTCTGCAGAGGTAGTACGCTGGACCCACGAGATCCGGGAAACTTCCGTGTCGTCCACGACTCACGGTATATAACATACCCGAGGTAAGTACCCGATCAATGCCTTTCCCCTGATGATACTAGACAAAGAGGTCCACTCGATTGGTACCTAGCCCACATGTTGTATGTCTTACGAGCATCGACTCTGGATAGTACCAACCATGCGGGGATTAACGGTGTGCCTGGAACACGTAAAAACAGCACAATCGCCCTACCTGTAACGATCCCATCACGAGAGTGACCACACATCACTCCTGCCACTAGTAATGTGGCTCTTTGCTAGCACCGACCAGAGTAATCAACAAAGCCCCGTCCGATAAAGGGGTAACATGTTCGTACATGCAAGGTTGGGACTGTCGACACATCATAAATCTATTCCCATTTCCGAAACCATACTCACACAAATACCTGGTGCACCACTTCACCAAAAGTGGCCACCTAACTCATCATCACCCTTGGGCATTAGTGGCACCCGACGGGGTTTTCATAAACCTTTGATTTTTACCAACAATGCTCATGCTTCTATGCTTATCTCTACTTGTCAACATGATATTAGCGTGACCCTCATAGGTGGTAGGATCACGCTCAAAATGCAAGTGCTCCGGAGGAGCCATCGGTAACATCACTTCAATGTTTTACCAATACTTACGATCACATACAACGGAAATATTTCTCTACTAGCATGCAATATAACATGTGTTCAAAACATGGTTAAAGGTTTGCTTGCCTTGGTCAGCTAGGTATCCGGGGTCTTCGAGGTCTTCCGCTCGAACTCCTTCGTCACACGGGTTTTCTATCGGCGTAATAACTAAATGCAATAAGTAGCTCACTCGAAAACATATCACAAAATCTCTTTAAAAATGTTGTTTAATTGTGATAAATCCATATTGATATTTTCAAAATATTAGTCTCTGGTTTTAGTGAAAGAATATTTTAAAATCAATATAACAGAAGCAAAACTATTACAATTTAACCCTTTTTATTACTATAAAATACAATAGTTGTTGCAAAAATTAATCCAATGGTTTTATTAAATACTACATATTTTTAGAAAAATAACAGTGGGAAATCATATTATTCCACTAGTTAAATATATTTACAAAAATCATTTAAAATCAAGTTTTAAATAAAAAGAATAGGGGCTACAGCCCTTGGCCTGGCTTGGCCTGGGACTAGGCCGGCCCATTGGCCAGCCAACCAGCCTGCCGAGGCGCGCACACCGTCAGGTTCGAACCTACCGCGTGGGCCTCTGTGGTCAGTGGATGCGGTCAGTGATGGAGAGAGAGAGATGGGCCACCGATAGGTGGGGCACTCCTGTCGGGGTCGTCTCCTACCTCTGGCCAGAGAGGAGGAGGAGCACGCCGGCGTTGCTACCGACGTCCTTGGGCCCTAACGATGACATGAGTGGGTCTAGCTCATCGTCGCCTACGTGCTGGTGGTCGAGTCAATGGCGGAGGGGCTCTGGTTCACCGGCGACGAGGTAGCCGCGGTGGAGGGCTTTCGGGTGAAGGTGGAGGTGGTAGCGACGGGCACGGATTCGCTCGTGGAAGAGGTGGAAAGCTTCCTGGGGTTACGAGGAGTGCTTTGGTGGGCAGAGGGACGCAAGAGCCGACGTGTAGACCGAGATCAACCGGAGCTCCGAGGCGGAGGGGCCTCGGTCGATCTCGATCACCGGGGCTCTGCTTGCTCAATGGGGTGGCTAGGGAGGTGATTGAGGTCTTGGTGAGGTGGATCGATGGGTTCTGGAGTGAGGGGAGGGGCTATTTATAGGCCCGCGATGGTGAACCGACTCGGGAGCACCGGTGATCCACCGTGGCATGCATGGGGGTGCAGAGAGAGGCTGGAGCCGAAACCATGGTCTCAGGACGTGGTTTTGGACCACCAGGAGTCATTACGAGAGACAGGGAGATAGGAGAGGCGAGCTATCGTGGCCGCGCTCCTCTAGCACTTCTGGTACGCGCGGGCACGCGTCGCATCAGCTCTTAGCGCGGGAAAGGAGGGGCCCTGAGGGCTACCTGATGCAAAAGGGTTGTCGGGGGAGAGGAGAGACACCGTGGGGACGCTAGAACTGCCTAGGGAGTCCCCCCCACCTCGGTTGCTCTCTGTAGCACGCCCAGCGCACAGCTTTGGCATGCCACGGCATGTTGGCGCGCTCTGGGGTGCGTTGGACGTGTCTAGCATCTCCTGGGCACTGGGTTGGAGATGCCTAGCCATTGGAATCCCGTGGGAGTCTCAGCCGGTCAAAGAGAGACAAGGAAACAGGTGCTATCAGCCTTGGGTTGAAGATTAAATTGGAGATTTTGGTATCTAGTTTGAACCAGAGAGGGGCCACTTAGCTGGAGTTAGGCATTGATGGCATCCACCTAATCTATGAGTTTGGGAGAAAGGGATTGGGTTTAGCTAAGGTTAGGAGGGGTTTTACCCAACTGTCAGAAGGTGCTCGACAGTGGTTTGGGGTGGTTGCACCCCACCACTAGTTATGCAACTTAACAGGATTGGGTTTGGTGCTAAAACAGGGGGTTTCACCAAGTTTGAGCTCCATTGGGCAAGTTTAGCTTCGTAAACTTCAAAACATCACCAACTGACCAGATCTGTTCTTTCCAAACAGAGTGTCGGCAAAACAAGTCCCACTAATCCCATTTTTGGCATGGAGTCCTCATTTGATGTATTAGGCACGCGTGTAAAGTTTTAGCTCCATTGGATAAACTTTATATTGCAGAGTTGCTCTAACTTCATACTGGACAGAAGGAGTTTTGCAATTATTTGGTGACCTTAATCACCTTGGATCAGGGTGAAAATTTATATGGGCACCAAATATGGCTTAGGGATACCACTGGAATTTTCTAGGAATTTATTGAGAATATTTCCTTTGGAAATATTTCAAAAGGTCAAAAGAGACAGAATAGGTTTTCGGGGTTTTACTCAATTAATAATAATATAAATAGGGGTTTAAAATCTTATGTATGGAAACTATATGTCCTTCTGAGTATCTCCAAATTGTTTTAGATTTTTCTAAGGCAAAAAAGTATTTTTTTTCATATAGGAATATCATTTGTGGCCTCAGAAATGGACATGCAAATAAAATAGGAAAATATTTCATGAAATAATTATTTTATGGTTTTGGTGAACTAAAATGGTGCTAGAACCATATCACCAACTTTGGGTAAGAGCACTCCTTGCCATCAAGGACTTGTAGTGCAACCCAAAGTAGGGTTTTGAATTAACCAGAAATAAGAAAAATGGTTTTGAAAATAATTAGGTTATGAGAAATGTGATTTTTGATATCACATACTCAAGCATTCAAGCATACAATGGCAATCATGGCGCTCACAACATTAGTTTTGAAAAAGTTTTAAAAAACTCAGATTTTTGAATTACAGAGAAAGTGATATTGAAAACAGGGTGTGACATGGGAGGCACATGGCTTTGATTCGTGAACAGTTGGCATAACGTGCATCGTTGAAAAAGTGTGTGGTAGTCTTCTCGAGCTGTAGGCCAGAAGAAACCAGCTCAGAAAGCCTTGATGACCAAGACCCGAGCTGCTGCATGATGGCCGCCCATGCCAGAGTGTACTTCGTCCAACAATTGTTTCCCTTCCTCTTCGAATATGCACCGTTGAAGTATTCCGGTGGTGCCCTTTTTATACAGCTCGCCCTCATGGACCTTATAGGATTTAGATCGGCGGATAATGCACCGTGCCTCAGTTTGGTCGTCGGGGAGCTCCTTGCGTAATAGGTAGGCAAGAAATGGTTCAATCCATGCGGCCATTACATCCATGACCTCATGTGTTGAGGGTGTTTCCTCAATAGAAGGCCCGCCGATGACTTGATCGTCTTGATGGGCTATGGCGGGGTGATGGTTAGCTCTAGATCGTCTGTTGTTTTTCTCCTTGACTCATCGTGCAACACCACGGATGGCTTAAAGAACCTTTCCACGTATATGATATTGGGGACAGGCTTGCGTGCCACATCTAAATGGGCGAGAATGTCCGTGGCTTGATTTTTATCCCTTGAGACGTGATGGAATTCGAGCCCGTCGAATCGTGTTGATATCATGAGGACGACGTCTCTATATGCTGCCATCTTCGGATTCTTGGCATCTAATTTGCCGTTAGTTTGTGATACGGCAAGGTTGGTGTCTCCTTGTACCTCAAGCCGTTGTATGCCCATTGAGACAATCATCCGAAGACCATGAACAAGGCTTCGTATTCGGCGACGTTATTGGAGTCGGCGTACATAATATGTAGAACATACCCCCCACATTGTCTTCGGTAGGAGATGTGATGATTACTCCGGCTCCTAGACCGGCCAGTGTTTTCCATCTGTCGAAGTACATGATCAAATGAGCGTAGGTGCTGTATTATTTGGGGGCTCGGCCTCCGTCCGTTCCGCAACAAAGTCGGCCAGCACTCGAGATTTGATAGCTCTCTGTGGCTTATAGGTGATCTCAAATGACAAGAGCTTAATGCCCCACTTGGCAATCCATCCAGTGGCGTCCTTGTTGATTATATCGTTCAGGGGTACTTTCGATGTCACCGTGACTGCGCACTCCTGAAAGTAGTGTCTGAGTTTTTTTGATGCCATGAACACTGTGTAAGCGATTTTCTGGTAGTGTGGTTATCTGGTCTTGCATGGGGTTCCTGAGTCATTCTAACACCTCTAGTGACAACTCTAACAAAATTGTCATTCTACTCATTGAGCAAGTCATTTTGAGCCTTAAGTACTTGTTCTACTTGAGTAGTGACCATAGAGGCATGTTACTCAAAAGCTTAAGATCATTGACACTTCTATCCACACAAGCACTTATATGACTAATCATGCGAGCATTTTGTTCCAATTGCCTGCTAACATAATCACTGAAACTTTGTTGTTTGGCAACGAATTTATCAAATTCATGTAAGCATAATCTAGAAGGTTTATCATAAGGAATATCACTCTCATTGAATCTACGCAGAGAATTCACCTATACTACCTGTGTCGGGTTATCAAGACCATGTATTTCTTCGATAGGTGGTAGATTCTTAACATCTTCAGATTTAAATCCTTTCTCTTGCACAGATTTCTTGGCTTCTTGCATATCTTTAGGGCTGAGGAATAGAATACCTCTTTTCTTCGGAGTTGGCTTCGGAGGTAGTTCGGGAAAAGTCCAAGCATTATCATTGCTCAAGATATTATTCAATAGAATTTCAGCTTGTTCCACAGTTCTTTCCCTAAAAACACAACCAACACAAGTATCTAGGTGGTACCTAGAAGCATCGGTTAGTCCATTATAAAAGATATCAAGTATTCCATTTTTCTCAAGAGGGTGATCAGGCAAAGCATTCAGTAACTGGACAAGCCTCCCCACGCTTGTGGGAGACTCTCTTCTTCAACTTGCACAATGTTATATATCCTGCAAGGCAGCTTGTTTCTTATGGGCAGGAAAATATTTCTCAAAGAAATAGTATATCATATCCTGGGGACTACGCACACAAGCAGGAGCAAGAGAAGTAAACCAAGTCTTAGCATCACCCTATAGCAAGAAAGGAAACAGCTTAAGGATATAGTAATGGCGAATTTTTTCCTCATTTGTGAATAGGGTGGCTATATCATTCAGCTTAGTAATTTGTGCTACAAACGCTTCAGACTCATAACCATGAAAAGGATCAGATTCAACCAAAGTGATCAACTCAGGATCGACAGAGAATTCATAATCCTTATCACTCACAAAGATGGGTGAAGTAGCAAACTTAGGATCGTATTTCATTCTAGCATTCAGAGATTTTTCTTTCCACTTGCGCAATAAATTCTCAAGATCATAGCTATCCTTACAAGCAAGAAAGTCTTGAGCTACCTCTCCCTCCATAACATAACCCTCAGGTATATCAGGCAATTCATAACTAGGAGAGTTAGGTCTAACATGTGAAACAGCAGGTTCTACTTCAATAATTTCATCAGTTTCAGAAGTATCATCACATTCAGCAGTAACTCTAGCAATTTGTGCATCAAGAAATGCACCTAGTGGCAAAGCAGTATCAAGAAAAGCATGATGGATAGCAGAAGTAGCATCATCAAGCATAGGCGACATATCAGAATTTCTAGTAGGTGGTGGTGTCGCAAACTTACTCATAACTGAAGGTGAATCAAGTGCAGAGCTAGATGGCAGTTCCTTACCTGTCCTCGTAATTGAGGGCAAGACTTTAGTTTTTTGATCTCTCGGATTCCTCATAGTGATCAACAGACGTAAATCCCAAGTGACTCAGAGAATAGAGCTAGGCCTCCCCGGCAACGGCGCCAAAAAATAGTCTCGATAACCGACAAGTATAGGGGATCGCAATAGTTTTCGAGGGTAGAGTATTCAACCAAAGTTTGTTGATTCGACACAAGGGGAAGCCAAAGAATATTCTTGAGTATTAGCAGTTGAGTTGTCAATTCAACCACACCTGAAAGATTTAGTCTCTGCAGCAAAGTTTCAGTAGCAAAGTAGCGTGATAGTAACGGTAGCAGCGGTAACAGTAGCAGTAGTGACAATAGTAGCGGTAAAGTAACTTAGCAAGGACCAGTAGGAAAAGCTTGTAGCGATTGGATCGGTGATGGATAATTATATTGGATGACATTCATGATGTAAAAAATATAACATGGGCTGATTTGTAGCTATCTCCAGTTCATCAATGTAATGTAGGCATGTATTCCGTATATAGTCATACGTGCTTATGAAAAGAACTTGCATGAAATCTATTGTCCATCCCTCCCGTGGCAGCGGGGTCCTAATGGAAACTAAGGGATATTAAGGTCTCCTTTTAATAGAGAACCGGAACAAAGCATTAGCGCATAGTGAATACATGAACTCCTCATACTATGGTCATCTCCGGGAGTGGTACCGGCTATCGTCACTCCGGGGTTGCCGGGTCATAACACATAGTAGGTGCAACTTGCAAGATAGGATCAAGAACACACATATATTGATGAAAACATAATAGGTTCAGATCTAAAATCATGGCACTCGGGCCCTAGTGACAAGCATTAAGCATAGCAAAGTAGTAGCAACATCAATCTTAGATCATAGTGGATACTAGGGATCAAACCGCATCAAAACTAACTCAATTACATGATAGATCTCATCCAACCCATCACCATCCAGCAAGGCTATGATGAGATTACTCACGAACAGTGAAGAACATCATGGAATTGGCGATGAAGGATGGTTGGTGATGACCACGGCGACGATTTCCCCTCTCCGGAGCACAGAACGGACTCCAGATCTGCCCTTGAGAGGAACAATAGGTGGTGGCGGCGGCTCCGTATCGTAAAACGCGATGAACTCTTCTCTCTTAATTTTTTCTAGGCAAGAGGGACTATATAGAGCTGGAGTTGGAGGCGGCGGAGCCACGAGGGCCTCACAAGCCTACCAGGCGCGGATAGGGGGAGGGGCTTGCGACTCCTGGGCTTGTGGGCTCCTGGCTCCGTCCCTCCAGGTAATTCTTGCACCAGTATTTTTTATATATTCCACAAAATATACTCATAAATTTCCAGGTCATTCCGAGAACTTTTATTTCTACGCAAAAACAACACCATGGCAATTCTGCTGAAAACAACGTCAGTCCGGGTTAGTTCCATTGAAATCATGCAAATTAGAGTCCAAAACAAGGGCAAAAGAGTTTCGAAAAGTAGATACGATGGAGACGTATCAGACACCCAAGCGCAAGCAGGCGGGTGCATGGAGCTCTGACTAATTGGCCCGTATAAGAGCCGCTTGTGCATCAAGGGGGGGTGCCTGAGCATCGTGACTCACGACCTTCACTAGCCCTATAGCCTCTCACTCCTTGTAATCGAGTGGCGGCTAAGATACGCGCAGGGTTGGGCCGTGCCGACACAGAGTTCAAGGCCTTCATCATGGAGCGGGAGTTTCTTACGCGTCAAGGGGGGTGCCTGAGCATCGCGACCATGGACCTTCACTGGACCTGTAGCCTCTCACCTCCTGGTAACCCACAGGGGGGTGAGATACGCGCAGGGTTGGGACCAGCTGACGCGAAGTGCAAAGGCTACACACGGTGAGTACTAGGATCCTCAAGTGTGTCACTTGCACGTCAAGGGGGATGCCTGAGCGTCGCTACTCAGGATCTTCACTCTCCCTGTAGCCTCTCACCTCTTGGTAATCCAACGATGGTTGAGATACGTGCAGGGTTAGGCCGTGCTGACGTAGAGCCTGAAGGCTTTCGGAGGAGAACGTTAGGGCCTTCGAGGGGGTTGCTTGCACGTCAAGGGGGGGTGCGTGAGCATCGCGACTCAGGACCTTCACTGGCCCCTGTAGCCTCTCACCCCATGGTA
The DNA here is from genome assembly GCF_904849725.1 of Hordeum vulgare subsp. vulgare. Lineage (NCBI taxonomy): Eukaryota > Viridiplantae > Streptophyta > Magnoliopsida > Poales > Poaceae > Hordeum > Hordeum vulgare. The sequence continues at coordinate 198,889,563 of NC_058518.1, forward strand.
AACAAGTGGCGGCTGAGATATGCGTAGGGTTGGGCCCTGTCGACATAGAGCACCAAGGCTACCAAGGGGAACACGGAGGTCCTCAAGCAAGACGCTTGCACATCAAGGGGGCGTCTAAGCATCATGACTCGGGGCCTTCACTAGCCATGTAGCCTCTCACCTCCTGGTAATCTAGCGGCGGCTGAGATACTCGCAGGACTGGGCCCTACTGACGCAGAGCACAAAGACAAGCAAGAGAAAAAACCTAGAGAGGGGATAGGCATTACAAATCGCAAGAATTTATTTTAGAATTCGAATTGTTCCATAAAATAAAAGGTGGTGCTTGATGCCTCCTCGAGGCAAAGATAATGTGTTTCGGGGCAATGCAGGGGGTTCCTCACCAGACTCCTCGTCATCGTCAAAGGAAAACTTCTCGAGTAGCGCACGCACATGGAACCTACAGCGTTGGCCAAGTCGCCACGTGACTCCTCAGGCATATGGCCTATCACCCCCTCGAACTCGAAGTGGGGATCCTGAAGAAAGAGGTGGCTGAAGACGGAGGTCGTGGCCATGGAGAAAAGGTCACGACACTCCTCCAATATGATGTCCACCTTATTATCTGCGCCCTCGAGCTCCTACACGAGCTCAGAGGAATGCTCCGCATAGCCCTGTAGATGGACCTCACAGCCTGGCAGGCCCTGAATTCCTGGGAGGAGAGCACGACATGCTACACCGCCGCCTTCGCGTCAGGAGCGGTGTGGGCCTCCTATTCCCAAGCAGCTAGCTTGGTGTTGGCGTCACAGACTTGCTTCACATGGGCGTCCCGAGCCTCAACAACCTCGCACTGAAGCGCCTCCAAGCGCCCTCGCTCCGTGACTTGCTCGGCTGCCGCCCTTGCTATCTCGGTGACGCGGTCGGCGAGCTCCACCTCACGGGCCTTCGTGCCCCCCGAAGCACCGTCAAGACGCCCTCTACCTCCTCGCAGCGCGTAGTGAGTGCTTCATTCTCAGCAAGGATGCTCGCGCATGTAGTCTTATCTTCGGTGGCCTCCCGTTGGCCCTCCATGCGGATGGCCTCGTCCTCGCCTCTGACTTCCTTAGTGGAGATGTTGAGTTGGCGCCATCGTGTGGCCAACCTCTCGTGCTCTATGGCCAGGCATGCCTCGGCATCTCGGAAGTACACATCGAGCCGGGGGAGCAGGCCCTGCGCCAGAGCAAGGCATCCGGGCACGTCAGGGAGGAGGCCTCCAGAAGTGTTGTCGCCCCGACGCTACCCGCTACCACAACCAGGGCGGCCTCGACGCCCTCTAGTTGGGGCGTTGGGGGCTCTGGGTCTTCCCCAGCTCCGGGTATCCGCAGTACGCTCGCGAGGACCACCTCCTCCACCTCTGTTGCTCCGGTGGAACCCGCGACCCCGGCAGTTGGTGCCGGGGCTAGACCGCTGCGCCTTGGCCGGTGGCGTTGGCAGCGGGGCCAACGCGTCCCCGATGATCGCATTGCCTTGCCACATGGTGGAGATGCCCGAAGATGCAGCGATGACTACACGCCCGAGCACAGCGCCCGACTTACACAGACTACCTCCGCGCCAGCCGATAACCCTACCGAGGGACGGAGGCGCCCTCAAGACATGTGTCGCCTTTGCCCCGACGGCGGTCATCTTCTTCCTTTTTTCCTTGCTGCCGCTAGGGAACCTGCACGAGAGAAGAGACAGCCTACGCAGACTAATCGCGGATGAATAGCACGAGGACAGGCTAAGGTACTTACTCATCCTCAGCGGCCCACTTCACCTTCTTCTCGATGATGGGAGGCGCATATTTACCACCCTCACGCGCCTCCCCGCAATCTTTGGAGGGGTGCTCGGCACGGATCCCGGATGTGCAGCACCGTCGTCGAGGGACGTGCGGCACCGTTATAGGGAGCTCTCGCCCCCAATGCATCGGTCGTTGCTGAGCATGACCCTACTCCACCCCTGAGGCCGTGGGCTCAGGGCGATCACGTGGCACCGCTCATTCGCGGCAGTGTCGTCCCCAAGGCTGTATAGGGACGGATGAAGGTCGGGCGGCGGAGTCCGGCCGGTGTCCACCTCCCCTTTTGTCGGCTCTGAGTCTTGGTCGCTCTTGTCCCCACCCGAGGACAAGACCGTGATGGGGCAGTCCTTCTGTGGCCCGATGATTGCCCATTCGTCGAAGGCGGGTATCCCCGCTACCATTTCTAGCATGTCGTCGCGGGCGTACAACTGCGGCGTGGAATGAGGGAGATCCTCAGGACATGGACCCAGCTGGACCGCCAAGACTCCATCCAGCTTGTCGTGCGTCAAGCCGCTAACGTGCATCCGTATCGGGTCTCCACAGGCGGTGAACTCCCACAAGGGGTGCGAGTGCGCCCGAAGGGGCGCCATGCGGTTCCCCAAGAACTCCTTGATAATCATCGCCCTTATCAGGCGGGCTTGTGTGAGAGAGGCGATTCAGTCCAGGACGGGTCCCTCCCTTGTGTTGGAGAGCTTCTTGCTGCTCAACCTCGGGGTATGCTCGGGGGGACTTAAGGGGTCACCAGGAGCGAGCTCTCTCGGCGCGCCTTCATGAACATCGAGTAGTTCTGATAGCCCTATACCTTCTTCCCGGCCTTCTGTTGGGTGCCCGCGTCATCGACATTGACAAAGGACACGCATGCGGAGAGCTAACCTAGGGTGGTGAACCGAGGGCCTCATGCCCACGAAGGCCTCGCAATAAAAGGAGAAAACGGCCAGGAGGAGGGCGGAGTTGGACTGAAGGTGTAGATGCTGGATCTGATAATGGGAAGGAATAGCGTAGAAGAAGTCGGAGAACGGCGGGACCAGCCTCGCGTAAATACTATGTAGGAAGAAGGGGTAGGCAGACCTCACCAGGCTGCTCAGCGCCACTGATACCAGCCAGACGGTAGTCGCTCCCCCACACGTGCGTGTCTCTGGCCACAAACAGGAGAGTCAGACCCAGGTCCTCCACCTTCGAGGTGCGGGAAGGCCTGAGAGCAGGCCCGATAGCAGCACCGCTCGCGGAAGATGCCACGGCCTTACCTTTCTTGCTAGGGGACGTCGTCTGCTGTTGAGGGCCGTGAAGGGGAGCGAGGAGGCGACTTGGAACGAGATTGGATCTCGCGCGTCCTTGCACGGAGGGAGAAGATGCAAGAAGGTGGGACCAGGATGGATGTGAGTAATGACGACTCCGTCCCGCGTGCTAGCTTTATGTAAGACGGGGTGGATGCCAAAGCATTCCGGAAAGGTGGGGCGCTCCGCGTGTGGTCGCACGCCATGCATCTGGCCTGGCTGATAGGCGGGGACAGCCCACACCATCTCCCCCAGAATGTTGGGTCGTAAACTCCGCGGGCTCACGGGCTACTGTCGGGGCTCTGGGACAGGGGGGTCCCCAGGCCCTCCTACCTGCGGTCGAGTTCCTGTTGCGCATTACGGGCCTCGGGATGCTCGCTATCACGGCTCGGGGTTTCAGCCCTCAGGAAGGCCCCTCCTTGCGAGGGGCCACTCGCGGGGAACCTCCGCGAAAGGTTTCCCGCGAGGCTCATGAGAGGGAGGCACCGCTTGACATGCCTCCTCCCGAGGAGCGGACTTACCATGACGGCCTATCGAGGCCGCACGGTCCAACCTCACCACACGGATAATGTGAGCTACATCGTGCGACTCGTGGTCAGTGCCGGCAGACGCGGAAAGAGATGTTTTCCTCTTTGTTGTTAAGGGGGCCAAACGAGCTGCGGGTTCCCAAATCAACCCCCGGAGGTTTCCCGTTCGGTGTTAGAGGCCTAAGGCTGGGGGCTCGATGGGACATAGATCACCCCCGAGCCGACTTGCGCGTCATGAAGAATAGCTTTTGCAGACGAAGACCGCCTTTATTAGGGTGGGCCGCAGTCGTGTCCCCTTTCAAAATGGCCGTTGTGGCGGCCCTTCCCGCCAATTGTGTTTTCGGGGAAGAGGACCAAGGCTAGTGTAAAATAGAGGCCCGGCCTTCGTGGAAGGCGACCTGAGGCTTAGAGTGTTGTTCTAGGGCAAGAACCCTCCTTTGTAGCCTTCTTTCACCCCGAGCAATCTATCGAAGGAGTAGGGTTTTACACCACAAGGTAGCCCGAACCTGGGTAAACTACCGTGTGTCCTAGCTCGCCTTCCTTAGCCCGTGCCACTTGTTGACGAGTTGATGAAAATACTTCTCGCCCCTCGTTGGTTACCCCAAGTAAAAGGTGGATATGTAGTCAGCACCAAGTTTCCCTTACACGAAGACTGTAAGGTTTATCGAACCAGGAGGACTCCGAGGATCAACAAGTAGGTGTCCGCTGCTCTAGAGCTAGCAGAAGACGTGGACCTGCACACAAAACAAATAACTTTGCCTGCAACAAGTACAGAGAGCTTTTCAATCTCTCCGGCCTTGTAGTTTGCAAAGGATCAAAACACGAGCGGGAATAGTGATAGTGATTGCAATGGAAAAATATATGGAAGCAGTAAATGATGGAGGTGTAAGCAATGGTGGTGAAATGGACCGGAGTGACATGATGTTCACCAGTGATGTCTCTCTCCCAAAAGACGATAAACAGCTATGCTTGGGTAAACAAATTACAGCTGGGAATTGACAGAATTATAAATGCACCGCAATGCTAACTATGCTACTTGAAAATTAGAGGCACAATAGTAATGGGTAGTACGCCAAGACAAGTAGACAATTTATTCTTCAGCATCTACTTACTAATCATCCACCTTGAGATATCTATCCAGAACATCTTGCTGGTATTAAGTTGCGAGCCCCACCCAAAGTGTAAACTCAAAGCAACGGACAACTGCATTAACGAACTATGCGTAAGGTAAACAATCCTTGCAACTATGGTCACAAGCACCGTTGTTTTCTCCCTGGTGGAAAGAGCACACACCCTAGTCTCATGTTTATTTCACTCAAGCTAGACATCAGTGGGCATGAACCCACAATCATGCATAACGCTCCCTCTCGGAGTTACAATCTACTACTTGGCCAAAGCAATAAAGAGCAACGAAGAACATGCAAGAATCACTAAAGAACATAATATAAAAGCATAATCAAATATATAACGCATCACAATTTGAACATAATCTCATAATCCATCAGATCCCAACAAACCGAGCATAGAAATAGTAGGAAAATTACATAGATGCCTTGATCATGTAGGGCAGCTCACAAGGGCTAATAATTGAAGCACAAGATTGGAGAGAAGACATCACATAGCTACTGGTCATGGACTCATGGTCCAAGGAGGACTACTAACGGCACGTCCGAGAAGTGTCCATGGCGGTGAAAAAGCTCCCGGACGTCAATCCTCCCTCCGACAGGATGCTGGGAAGAGGTCTCCTGACGCTCCCGATCTCGGAAGTGCTGCGACGGCGGAACGATGGAGAAATTCATGATTCTGGATATGATGGAAGGGTTTCGGATCGGAGGGGTAAATATAGGCCAAAGGAGGGAGTCAGAAGAGGTGGGGCCCACCCAGGCTGCCTATGGGCATGGCGAGGGGCCAGGCCACGCCGGGTGGTCGCCTGGGCAGCCCCTCGCTCCCTCTGGCCCATCTTCGGTGACCTGAAAGCTTCCGTTATGCTGATTTTTATATATTTTTCTCGGGATTTTTGGGGCTCCGGAAATTTCGGTAAAATCACCTGCTAAAAGACATCAGCACAGAGAAACCGGTACTGGGTGTATTGAGTTAGTAGGTTAGTCCAAATATGTGTAAAAAGATATAAAAGTGTAGCAAAACATATAACAATATCACCCAAAAGATCATGGAACAAGCAGAAATTATAGATATGTTTGGGACGTATCACCACCGTAGAATCGCTGTGATGTTGAGAGATAGAACATGGTTGGAGAGCGAGCACACCCAGTCTTCGAACCTTTTCTTGGGTCTGCGAAGCCCAGAATCCGACAAATGCCTTATCCCCCAATGTTTTTTTTGGAACCTATTACGAAAAAAGTTCCCCAAGACCATAAAATAATTATTTTAGGTGTTATTTTCCTATTTTATTTAAACAAATCTTTCTCGAGCCAGAAATGGTATTTCATAAGGAAAAATTACTTTATCACTTCAGAATTATATGAGAAAATTTAGGGAAGCATGATACGTCTCCAACGTATCTATATTTTTTGATTGTTTCATGCTATTATATTATCCATTTTGGATGTTTTATAATCATTAATATGCTATTTATATTATTTTTGGGACTAACCTGTTAATCTAGAGCCTACACTACAGGAATCAGCTTCTTTGCCGTCAGCCATAACAGACGGCAAAGAGGACTCCACCGACGACATTGATTAATCCACAAACAGTAAGGAGAACACCTGTCGACAAAGATTCTGCGTCAGCTTACGATGGCATTGTAGCTTCTTTGCCGTCAGCCTACCCTAAGCGGACGGCAAAGCTCTTTGCCATCAGTATCTGGCACCGAGAAGTCGGCAAATAATTTCAAATGGTAGCTGACAGGTGACGCCTCCGTTAGGGCTAACGGAGGCTTTGCCGTATGCCTCCCTCATCCCGTTTTCCGTCTGCCTCTCTCATCCCCTTTGTCGTCTGCTCCCCCAAGCAGCAAATGGCAAAGAAGCTATATGGCCAGCTGCTGCTGCCCCCCAGGGTGCACAGCTGGGTGCCATGTGGCACCTTTGCCGTCGACCAGCTGATGGCAAAGCCCTTTGCCATAAGCTGGCAGACGGCAAAGAGCCCATATAGCTTCTGTTTTCTTTGTTTTTTATTATTTCACAACATATATATATATATATTTCACAGCACATATATGATATATATTTCACAACACATATATATAGTTCACCACACATATATGATATACATATAAAGTTCATCAATGTACATCCCATATATCGAAAGAACCAACATACAAAGTTTTACACTGTTCATCCATGGATACATATACACATAGTTCGACATTGTTCATCAACTCAAATGAAAACTAGAACTAATAAGGCACTCCATGAATGCTAGCTTCCATGCATGTAGTACATCCAACCTGCAAAAATGTGAATAAGAAAGTCACAAGAAGAACAACATATGATGTTTTTGAGCTAATTATGTCATTTTGGAGCTAAATGGGCTAATTATGTCATTGTTCGGGAAAATAAGGTAAGGAGAATATAAAAGAGGAGAAGAGAGACGAGGAGGAGAAGAAGAAGAAGAAATCAACAAGAAGGAGAAGGAGGAGAAGGAGGAGAAGAAGGAGAAGGTCTTCTCCTCCTTCTCCTCCATCTTCTCCTCCTCCTCCTTCTCCTTCTTCTCTTCTTCTTCTTCTTCTTCCTTCTTTTCATTTTTCCGGTTTCTTCTTCTCTTCTCCTCTTGTTGGAGATAAATTATCTAATTATGTATTTTTGGAGCTATATGGGCTAATTATGTCATTTTAGAGGAAAACAAGCTAAGGGTATAATATTCATGAGCTAACCAAGTTTTTTTATGCCATTTTGAGCTTATTATGTCATTTTGTAGCTAAATGGGATAATTATGTCATTGTTGGGGAAAATAAGGTAAGGAGAATAAGAAATATGAGAAGAAAGAGGAGGAGGAGGAGAAGAAGAAGAAATCAAGAAGAAGGAGGGGAAGAAGAAGGAGAAGGAGGAGAAGGTCTTCTCCTGCTTCTCCTTCTCCTCCTCCTCCTCCTCCTCCTCCTTCTTCTTCTTCTCTTCTTCTTCTTCTTCTTACTTCTTTTCATTTTTCCTATTTCTTCTCCTATTCTCCTCTCGTTGGAGCTAAATTATCTAATTATGTCTTTTTGGAGCTATATGGGCTAATTATGCTATTTTAGAGTAAAACAAGCTAAGAATATAATATTCAAGAGCTAACCAAGGTTTTTATGCCATTTAGAGCTTATTATGTCATTTTGGAGCTAAATGGGTTAATTATGTCATTGTTGGGGAAAATAATGTAAGAAGAATAAGAAAGAGTAGAAGAAAGAGGAGGAGGAGAAGAAGAAGAATAAATCAAGAAGAAGGAGAAGAAGAAGAAGAAGGAGAAGGAGGAGAAGGTCTTCTCCTCCTTCTCCTTCTTCTTCCCCTCCTCCTCCTTCTTCTTCTCTTCTTCTTCTTCTTCTTCTTCTTGTTACTTCTTTTCATGTTTCCTATTTCTTCTCCTCTTCTCCTTCTGTTGGAGCTAAATTATCTAATTATGTATTTTTTGAGCTATATGGGATAATTATGTCATTTTAGAGGAAAACAAGCTAAGAATATAATATTCATGAGCTAACCAAGGTTTTTATGCCATTTTGAGCTTATTATGTCATTTTGGAACTAAATGGGTTAATTATGTCATTGTTGGGGAAAATAAGGTAAGGAGAATAAGAAAGACGAGAAGAAAGATTATGAGGAGGAGAAGAAGAAGAAATCAAGAAGAAGGAGAAGAAGAAGCAGAAGGAGAAGGAGGAGAAGGTCTTCTCCATGTTCCCGTGTTAGTGCTAGTTCCAGTTTCTATTTTTTCCATGTTTTTGAGTATTGCATATAAGGAATATTAAATGGAGTCCAAATGGAATGAAATCTCCGCAATGATTTTTCTTGGACCAAAAGACATCTGCGAGACTTGGAGAAGGGGGGAGGAGACCTGCAGGGAGGCGACAAGCCTGCAGGGCGCGCCCTAGGGGGGCCTGCCTTCCGGGCCTCCTTTAGCTCTCCTAACCCTAATCCTTGGTCAATAAATTCCCAAATATTCCCCCACTACCGAAGAGAGCCACAAAAATACTTTTCCGCCACCGGGAGCCTATGTTCCCGTGTGATCCAATCTGGGAGCGTTTTCCGGTAATCTGTCGGAGAGGGAATTGATCACGGAGGGCATCTACATCAACTCCATTGCCCCTCCGATGATGTGTGAGTAGTTCACCACACACCTACGGGTGCATAGCTAATAGCTAGATGGCTTCTTCTCTCTCTGTGTTCTTCAATAACATGTTCTCCACGATCTTCATGGAGATCTATATGATGTAATGCTCTTTTGCAGCGTGTTTGTCGAGATCCCATGAATTGTGGATTTATGTTCAGATTATCTATGAATATTATTTGAATCTTCTCTGAATTCTTATATGCATAATGTCATGTCTTAGCAAGTCTCCTCGAGTTATTGGTTTGGTTCGGCCAAATGGATTGGTAATTCTTGCAATGGGAGAAGTGCTTAGTTTTGGGTTCAATCTTGCAGTGTTCTCACCAGTGACAACGTAGGGGTAGCGAGGCACGTAATGCATTGTTGCCATCGAGGATAAAAAGATGGGTTTTTCATCATATTTCTTGAGTTTATCCCCCTACATCATGTCATCTTACTTAATGCGTTACTTTGGTCTTCATGAAATTAATACTCTAGATGCAAACACGAGTCGGTAATAGTAGTAGATGCAGAATCATTTCGGTCTACTTGACATGGACGTGATGCCTATATGCATAATCGTTGCCTTGGATATCTTCATAATTATTCGCTTTACTATCAATTGCTCGAAAGTAATTTGTTCACCCACCGTATAATTTTCCCTCTTGAGAGAAGCCTCTAGCAAAACCTATGGCCCCCGGGTCTATTTTTTATATTATACTTTCAGATGTAAAAACCAAAAATACCAAAAATATATTGCTCCTATTTATTTGCTTTTATTTTACTTTTAGTTTGAGCAATCTTTTATCTATCTCTATCAGATCTCATCCTTGCAAATAACTCTGAAGGGATTGACAACCCCTTTTTAGCGTTGGGTGCAAGTGTTTAATTTTTTGTGTACGTACTACGATAGGGGCCTTGCTTGTTCATTCTACTGGATTGATACCTTGGTTCTCAACAACGGAGGGAAGTACTTATCTACTTCGTTGCATCACCTTTTCCTCTTCAAGGGAAAACCAACGCAAGCTCAAGAGGTAGCAAGAAGGATTTCTGGCGCAGTTGCCGGAGAGGATACATAGCAAGATCAAGCTTACCAAGTACCCATCACAAACTTATCTCTTGCATATACTTTATTTTCCATTTGCCTCTCGTTTTCCTCTCCCCCACTTCACCAATTTGCCGTTTTATTCGCCTATTTCTCGCCAGATCTATTTTTGTCTACTTGTGTTACCATGTGCCTTCTATTTGCTTGCTAAAAATCTATTGATACGGATCCTCGTCCACTAGCTAATATTTTCAAGAGATCCAATTATGATGAACCAACTGCTAGTGAGTTGAGTGTACTTGATTATCTCCATGAAGTTTTGCTTCAGATTCGTGAATCTGAAAATTGTGATGAAGTGATTCACGATGTTTCCTTGAATGAAAGGCATGATTGCAATGATATTGTTATAATTTCTATTGATATCAATTGTGCTAATGATATGCAAACCCACAAGCTTGGGGATGCTATATTTGATGAGTTTTCCATGACCACTACTTATTGCAATGATCATGATTGGGGTGATAATTCTTCTTATGATCTTGATAATTTATTTAATAATCTTGATGAATATGATATTGAAAGTGGGTTTGGAAGAGTGTTAAATTTAGGTTAAAAGAATCCCACATATTTGGAGAGTGTTCAGTCTTATGATTTTTTTTCATAAAAGTGGGTTTGGAGAGGTCATGACTTTAGTTAATGTTAATCCCACTACCTTGGAAGATTGTAAGACTTTTTTGCATGTTGATCATGAAAATAATGCTTTATGTGATAGCTATATTTTTGAATTTATTCACGATTCTACTGAAAATTACTATGAGAGAGGAACATATGCTTTTACATATTGTAATAATATCAAGTTTCTTCTCTATGTGTTGGAAATTTTGAAGTTATAGTTGTTTTCCCTTCCTATGCTAATTTATTCTTGTTCCCATAATTTGTTTTCTCACAAAATACCTATGCATAGGAAGTTGGTTAGACTTAGATATGTTGGCCATGTGATTCATGATGCTCTGTTTATTTTTTAGTTATTTACCTTTATGCGAGCATCATTGAAATTGTTATGCCTAGCTAGGGGCGTTAAACAATAACGCTTGTTAGGAGGCAACCCAATTTTATTTTTTTCTTTTATTTTTTTCTTCTGTTTTTCAGTGCTGCACACATTATTACCTCTGTAATAATTGTGTTTTCTTGTTTTAATTAGTGTTTGAGCCAAGTAAGACCTTTGGGACGGTCTACTGTGTTTGCAAGTTGATTTTCCTGAAAAATACAAACTTTCGCTCTCACTCCAGGAATTTTGTAAACTCACTAGAAAGTGCTTTTGATCTGAATTTTTTTTATTAAGATTGATATAAAAATTTCCCTGATTTTCCTAATTGTTCAGTATTTTTGGAGTTACAGAAGTATTCGATGTTTATAGATTTCTTCGCACTATTCTGTTTTTGACAGGTTATGTTTTCTTTGTGTTGTTTGCTTATTTTCATGATTCTATGGGTTGTATTGGGGAGTATGAACCATGGAGAAGTAGGAATACAGTAAATATTACATCAATATAAATAAATAATGAGTTCACAAGAGTACCTAAAGTGGTGATTTATTTTGCTTATACTAACGGATCTCATGAGTTTTCTATTGAGTTTTATGTTGTGAAGATTTCAAGTTTTGGGTAAAGATTTGATGGACTATGTAATAAGGAGTGGCAAGAGCCTAATCTTGGGGATGCCCATGGCACCCCAAGCCAAGGATACCAAAGAGCCTAAGCTTGGGGATACCCCGGAACGCATACCCTCTTTCGTCTTCAATCCATCGGTAAATTTACTTGAGGCTATATTTTTATTCACCACATGATATGTGTTTTGCTTGGAGCGTCTTGTATGATATGAGTCTTTAATTTTTAGTTTGCCACAATCATCCTTGTTGCACACATCTTTTTAGAGAGAACCGCTGAATCGTGAATTTATTAGAATACTCTGTGTGCTTCACTTATATCTTTTGATCTAGGCAATGCTGCTCTAGTGCTTCACTTATATCTTTTAGAGCAAGGCGCTGTTTTATTTTATACAAATTATTAAACTCTTGTACCTCACTTATATTATTTTGAGAGTCTTTAAACAACATGGTAATTGGTTTAGGTTATGAATTTAGTCCTAATATAATGGGCATCCAAGAGGGATATAATAAATACTTGCATATTAGTCCATTGAATATGATGAAAAGTTTGATTACTTGCATATAGTTTTCGGATATGAAGATGGTAATATGAGAGTCATGCTAGCAAGTAATTGTGAATTGGAAGAAATACTTGTGTTAAATCTTGTGATTCCCGTAGCATGCACATATGGTGAACCGTTGTGTGATGAAATCAGAGCATGGTTTGTTTAATGATTGTCAACCTTTGTGTGGAGCTCGGGATCGCGCGATGGTTAACTCCTACCAACCCTTCTCCTAGGAGCATGCGTCTAATACTTTGTTTCGATAAATAATAGGATTTTGCAATAAGTATATGAGTTCCTCATGACTAATGTTGAGTTCATGGATTATACGCATCGTCACCCTTCCATCTTTGCTAGCCTCTCTAGTACCGCGCAACTTTTGTCGGTACATTAAACCCACCTTCCTCAAAACAACCACCATATACTTTCCTCAAAACAGCCATCATACCTACCTACTATGGCATTTTCATAGTCATTCCGAGATATGTTTCCATGCAATACCATCATCCCGTTTTTTATGACATGCAAAATCACTTCCATATTGCTAATAGAGTCATATTTTGTTCTAGATATCGAGTTGTAATCTTTGAATTCTAAGTAAATAGAAGTGTGATGATTTGCATTATTAGAGCATTGTCCTGTGTGAGAAAGGGATGATGGAAGGTATGATTGCCTCAAGTTGGGATGAGTCTCCGGACTTTACAAAAAATAAAAGAGGCCAGCGAAGCCCATATACAAAAATAAAAGAGGCCAAAGTTGCCCACCAAAAAAAAGAGAAAAAATGAGAAAAAATGAAAGAAATGCAGAAGGGACAATGCTATTATCTTTTTTCAACACTTGTGATTCAAAGTAGCACCATGTTCTTCATAGAGAGTCTCCTATTTTGTCACTTTCATATAACTAGTGGAATTGCAACTTTTGCACAACCACTTAGTTTTCTTTTTGAGCTTTCATACACTTATAGTTCTAGTGCATTTGTTGCATGGCAATCCCTACTAACTCACATTGATATCTATTAATGGGCATCTCCATAACCTGTTGATATGCCTAGTTGATGTGAGACTATCTTCTCCTCTTTATTTTTGCAACCTCCATCATATTCTATTCCACCTATAGTTCTATATCCATAGCTCAAGCTCATGTATTGCGTGAGAGTTGAAAAGGTTTGAGAACATAAAAGGTGTGAAACAATTTCTTGACTTCCATCGGGGTTGTGCATGGTTTAGATACTTTGTGTGGTGAAGATGGAGCATAGCGAGGCCATATGATTTTGTAGGGATAACTTTCTAAGACCATCTTATTTTGAAAGGAAGCAATCGCCTTGTTAGTATGCTTGAAGTATTATTGTTTTTATGTCAATATTAGACTTTTGTTTTGAATCTTACGGATCGGAATATTCATGCCACAATAAAGAATATTACATGGATAAATATGGTAGGTAGCATTCCACATCAAATATTCTGTTTTTATCATTTACCTACTCGAGGACGAGCATGAATTAAGCTTGGGGATGCTTGATACGTCTCCAATGTATCTATAATTTTTTATTGTTCCATGCTATTATATTATGTGTTTTGGATGTTTATATGCATTAATATGCTATTTTATACTATTTTTGGGACTAACCTATTAATATAAAGCCTAGTGCCAGTTTCTTTTTTCCATGCTTTTGAGTATTGCAAATAATGAATATTAAATGGAGTCCAAACGGAATAAAATCTCCGCAATGATTTTTCTTGGACCAGAAGACATCTCCCAGACCTGGAGAAGGGGTAGGACACCTGCCGGGAGGCGACAAGCCTGCGGGGCGCACCCTAGGGGGCGCGCCCCTGGCTTGTGGGCCCCTTGCAGCTCTCCTAACCCTAATCCTTGGCATATAAATTCCCAAATATTACCCCATTACCGAAGAGAGCAAAAAAAAATACTTTTCTGCCATCGGGTGCCTCTGTTCCCATGAGATCCAATCTGGGAGCCTTTTCCGGTAATCTGCCGGAGAGGGAATTGATCACGGAGGGCATCTACATCAACTCCACTGCCCCTCCGGTGATGCGTGAGTAGTTCACCATAGACCTATTGGTCCATAGCCAATAGCTAGATTGCTTCTTCTCTCTCTTTGTTCTTCAATACCATGTTCTCCACGATCTTCATGGAGATCTATCTGGTGTAATACTGTTTTGCGGTGTGTTTGATGAGATCAAATGAATTGTGGGTTTATGTTCATATTATTTGAATCGTCTCTGCATTCTAGTATGCATGATTTCATATCTTAGCAAGTCTCTTTGAGTTATTGGTTTGGTTTGGCCAACTATATTGGTAATTCTTGCAATGGGAGAGGTGCTTAGTTTTGCATTCAATCTTGCGGGGTCCACACCCAGTGACAAAGTAGGGGTAGCGAGGCATGTATTGTATTGTTACCATCAAGGATAAAAAGATGGTGTTTTCATCATATTGCTTGAGTTTATCCCTCTACATTATGTCAACTTACTTAATGTGTTACTCTGTTCTTCGTGAACTTAATACTCTAGATGCAGGCAGGAGTCGATCGATGTGTGGAATAATAGTAGTAGATGCAGAATCGTTTCGGTCTACTTGACACGGATGTGATGCATATATGCATAATCATTGCCTTGGATATCTTCATAATTATTCGCTTTTCTATCAATTGCTCTACAGTAATTTGTTCACCCACCGTATTATTTTCCTTCATGAGAGAAGCCTCTAGTGAAACCTATGGCCCCTTGGTCTATTTTCCATATTATACTTTAAGATCTATAAACCAAAAATACCACAAATATATTGCTGCTATTTATTTACTTTTTTTTACTTTTAGTTTTGGCAATCTTTTATTTATCTCTATCAGATGTCATCCTTGCAAATAACTCTGAAGGGATTGACAACCCCTTTTTAGCGTTGGGTGCAAGTGTTTGATTGTTTGTGTAGGTACTACGATTGGGGCCTTGCTTGTTCCTCCTACTGGATTGATACCTTGGTTCTCAACAAACTGAGGGAAATACTTATCTACTTGGCTACGTCATCCTTTCCTCTTCAAGGGAAAACCAATGCAATCTCAAGAGGTAGAAAAGCTCAATGGACATATAGTTTCCATACATAAGAGTTTCAACACATGGTCATGTTCAATACAATACGTGGTCATGTTCAAACGAGCTCAAACTTGGTGAATCCTGATTCTGTCTATTTCTCGGGTTTTTCATGTTTACATTGTCAACTTTGCTCAAATGAACTCAAACTTGGTGGATCCTACTGATTTTACCCATCAAATGATCTTGTTAAATCTCACTGAAAGTGGTGAGTTTTATCTTGATCAAACGAGCATCAAATACCTTCTGGTGATTTGGTAAAATTGCTGCTTTCACCCCTTATACCATTCCCCTTCACTGCAAATTCTTACCACAAGCCCACATTGTTACCTTTCACCTATAGTAAAAAGATCAATCTCTGGTTCAATAGTTGTGGTGGGGAAAATCCCCAATTACCCCTCCGATTCACCGTGGCAAAATATTTCTCCCACTCTCTTTGACCTCTACCTTTCTCCTCACCTCCAAAGCATCCAAGGAGCATCTCCACTAACATCACACGCTAGTGGACAAGATGGGATGCACAAGAGTGCACTGACATCTTGTGGCACAACAAAACGGTGCTCTGGTCGTGCTACAGTGTGCTCCTGCACTGAGGCCGCTGCCCAGCGGCTAACTCTAACCGTCTCGTGCCCCCTCCTGCTGTCTCTCGAGGTGCCCTCGACGCCATATGCCCTACACCTTGTCGGACCCCTCCTCTCTCTCCCTCTCTCCGCATGTGATCCATGCCCACGGCCGCCTGATTCGGCCAGTAGGCACACACCACCGTGACAAGCCAGGAGCCTGGCCCCGCTCCTCCTCGTCCTCTACCCGACCCCAGACCGCGTCCACAAAGACGATAGACGTGTCCCCAAGTCCCCTCTCTCCTCCTGACAGTCGCCACGGTGTCAGTGGCGCACGTGTATCGATGGACCGTGCCCTGCTATAAAAATCCACCCCGGGCCTCCTTATCCCTCCCGTCGAACCCCTTCTCCTCCTAATTGAGCTCCTAGACGACCCACTCCTTGTGAGAGGCTCCCGAGCTTGAGATCCAGCTCAAGATCAGCCGCATCGGGACTCCAGCAATCCCGGGGTACAAGGCCGCTCCGGCCCTCCTTTCTTCCCCTTTGGAACCGCGACAACCTCTTGATGATTCACATCCTTTCCCCCTTTCTTTTTCTGCAGGAATCGACCCGCATAGACAACCCTCTCAAAGCGCCTCCGCCACGAGATCTCGTCAACGGCAATTCACTTCACCTCAGCTCCTCCCTCCACTACCAACCGAATGGCGGGACAACACTGGTCTCATGTCTTTCATCACCGAGCCCAACCGTGCCCAATCTCATCGCTAGTGAGCTCTCCCTATCTCCTGTCGGGAAGTTCAAGACAACTCCGGTGGGGCCCGCCTATCATTCTTCTCTCCCCCCTCTTTCGTAGACGTCTAGGGCCGAGCGGTCAAGTTTGAACGCCAATGCCACGCATGCACTGTGTCGTATGAAAGCATAAAGTGCCTTTGCGCCTTCGATGTGGCCGTTTGGCACGGGCTGGTTTCCCTGTGGGCCGGCTCTGCCGAGCCGGTTTGGCCCATTGGGAAAAGTGGCCCTTATTTTTGTTCTTTTTCAAGAATCTTTCAAAAATCCTTTAAGTTCAAATATTTGTCCAAATTCAAATATTTCTCTCCAAAAAGCTTGTAATATTGTGTAGTATTTTAGGGTGCCACTTCTGTAATTTTTACTATAGGTTGCACGCACATTTTATTTTAAAACCCTGTTTAGGGCGTTTTAACACTCTGTTAAAATAGTTTTTAGAACTTTTTATAGTCCAAAAATAAAACCCAACAATTTTTACGGCACCTATACTCACCCTAGTATTTTATAAAAATGGTGTGACATTTTTCTAAGTAGATTATTTTCTCTGTTTTGGTTGAGTGCTTATTTTTCCCCGTTGATATTGCGATGAAAGATAGTGTTGCTGACGAGGGGCTTGGACAAGAAGACTTTGAAACCCAGAGACTTTGTTGAGCAAGGCAAGCAGCCCCTTGACCATGTCTAAGAGAATACTTTAATGCATGCCATATTTAGCATTTCATTTTGATGCATAAGATCATGTTGAATCAGTAACTACATTGGTGGGATGTTTCCAATAGTTCCTCGTTGACACTTGCACTTGGGCATAACCCTAACTACCTATGAGGGTTGTGAGGGTGGGATGTAGTTAGGTTGCTAGTAGTGCTACGCATGGGATTTGGTACATGCCTCGTGACGATATAGGAAGGCGATTTCAAAGGTTTTACGAAAACCCCGTCGGGTGCCACTAATGCCTCAGGGAGATGGTGTGAGTTAGGTAGCCACTTGAGAAAGAAGTGGTATACCACGGCTAGTGAGTGTGTGTGGTTTTCGAAATCGGATTGGTCTAAGTTGCTACCGTTACTCCAACCTTACATGCACGACCACGATACACCTTATGGGACAGGGCTTTGCTGGTTACTATGATTGGTGCTAGTAGAGAGCCCACATTACTAGTGGCGGGAGTGACGTGATCAATCTTGAGACGGGGTTATGGCAAGAAAAAGGGCGACCATGGGCTGTTTTCTCAAACACCGGGCACACCGTTGCGCGCCCTCGTGGGTTATACGTGTGATGTACATCACGAGGAGTTGTCACCAACGCGTGGTCTCTTGACACGTAAGTTTCCCGAGTCTTATGGGTAAACTGTGCAACCTCTGTTGAGTGTAAAACTATTCGAATAATCGTGTCCACGGTCATGGATTGTTCGATGACCGCTCTTGGGCTACGTCCACATTTACCAAACAGTGTGCGTGTGTAATAAAGGTGGTATATGAGAAAAATGATATCTGAGCTATGTCAGATGACTTGGCACGATGGTGAACACGGGTTGTTCAGCCCTAAATTGATATTTATATTTGTAACCTGTTCACATAGGTATCACTTACCTTATGATGCATGCCCTCATGATTAGCTGATCATGTCATTGCACTAGGGAAAAAAATACATGTTAGTGCTATATCATGCTTCATTCTTGCCTTGTTCCACATCATGGGTTTCTTGCAAGTACATTTAAAGTACTCACAAGCTTGCAAGTGGTTATTTAATTGGCCACGCATGGAAGAGCAGGAACCTGGAGAAGAGTTCGTCGGTGACTAACACGCGAACTAGGACTCTTCCTAGTCAGACTGCCTAGAGGTTACGGTATTTGGCATGGGTTCACGCTTAAGTTCAAGATTTCCGCTGCTAGTTATGTTTGGTGTGTTGGCCTTTGAGGCCCTATTTATGTAAGACTTGGCCCTAAGGGTCCATATTTTTATCAGACATTATGGATGGATGTAATACTCGTGTTATTTAGCTTATGTGTTCAGTGAGAATTCATCTTTGGGATCACCGTACACGTGCATTCGGTGATCACGACTTACGACTCGGGGTCCCCACATATGGTCATGTTCTTTGGTGGAGGTGGTGGCGGGGGAATGTCGCCTTGTGACTGCTCCGAGTGATTTCCAGCATGACCAAACCCACCAGCCCCCTGCTGCTGGCTAGAGTTGGCGATGTTGTGGTTGGTGAATGAGTTGTTGCGGGTTGCAGTCATCATCCTGTTTGGAGAAGCCAAGTCAGATAACTGGAATAGATGAGAGGGAAAAGCACTAAAAGAGGAAACACGCTTAAGGGGGTTGGTATAGTGAAAGTGTGATAAAATAGAGGTGCAAGGCCAAAAACATAATATTAAGATAAGTGATACGTCTCCGTCGTATCTACTTTTCCGAACTCTTTTGCCCTTGTTTTGGACTCTAATTTGCATGATTTGAATGGAACTAACCCGGACTAACTCTGTTTTCAGCAGAATTGCCATGGTGTTGTTTTTGCGCAGAAATAAAAGTTCTCGGAATGACCTAAAAATTTACGGAGAATTTTTCTAGGATTTATGAAAAATACTAGCGTAAGAATCAGCGGAGGAAGTGGAGCCGTGAGCCCAGAAGCCCACCAGGCGCGCCCCCTAGCCGCGCCTGGCAGGCTTATGGGGCCCACAAAGCTCCACCCCCTCTCAATCCAGCTCTATATAGTCCGTTTCATACGGAAAAAAATCAAAGAGAAGAGTTCATTGAGTTTTACGATACGGAGGTGCCGCCACCTCCTATTCTTCATCTGGAGGGCAGATCTGGAGTCTGTTCTGAGCTCTGGAGAGGGGAGATCGTCGCCATCGTCATCAACAACCTTCCTTCATCGCCAATGCCATGATGCTCTTCACCGTTTGTGAGTAATCTCATCGTGGGCTTGCTGGACGGTGATGGGTTGGATGAGATCTATCATTTAATCGAGTTAGTTTTGACGGGGATTGATCCCTAGTATCCACTATGTTCTGAGATTGATGTTGCTACTACTTTGCCATGCTTAATGCTTGTCACTAGGGCCCGAGTGCCATGATTTCAGATCTAAACCTATTATATTGTCGCCAATATATGTGTGTTCTTGATCCTATCTTTCAAGTTGTAGTCGCCTACTATGTGTTATGACCCGGCAACCCCGGAGTGACAATAACCGGAACCACTGTGGAAGATGACCATAGTATGAGGAGTTCATGTATTCACCAATTGTTAATGCGTTGGTCCGGTTCGTTATTAAAAGGAGAGCCTTAATATCCCGTAGTTTCCATTAGGACCCCGCTGCCACGGGAGGGATGTACAATAGATGTCATGTCATGCAAGTTCTTTTCCCTAAGCACGTATGACTACATACGGAATACATGCCTACATTTGATTGACGAACGGGGGCTAGTTACATATCTCTTTGTTCTTCAATACCATGTTCTCCACGATCTTCATGGAGATCTATCCGGTGTAATACTGTTTTGCGGTGTGTTTGATGAGATCAAATGAATTGTGGGTTTATGTTCATATTATTTGAATCGTCTCTGCATTCTTGTATGCATGATTTCATATCTTAGCAAGTCTCTTTGAGTTATTGGTTTGGTTTGGCCAACTATATTGGTAATTCTTGCAATGGGAGAGGTGCTTAGTTTTGGATTCAATCTTGCGGGGTCCACACCCAGTGACAAAGTAGGGGTAGCGAGGCACGTATTGTATTGTTACCATCAAGGATAAAAAGATGGTGTTTTCATCATATTGCTTGAGTTTATCCCTCTACATTATGTCATCTTACTTAATGTGTTACTCTCTTCTTCATGAACTTAATACTCTAGATGCAGGCAGGAGTCGATCGATGTGTGGAATAATAGTAGTAGATGCAGAATCGTTTCGGTCTACTTGACACGGATGTGATGCATATATGCATAATCATTGCCTTGGATATCTTCATAATTATTCGCTTTTCTATCAATTGCTCTACAGTAATTTGTTCACCCACCATATTATTTTCCTTCATGAGAGAAGCCTCTAGTGAAACCTATGGCCCCTTGGTCTATTTTCCATATTATACTTTAAGATCTATAAACCAAAAATACCACAAATATATTGCTGCTATTTATTTACTTTTTTTTACTTTTAGTTTTGGCAATCTTTTATTTATCTCTATCAGATGTCATCCTTGCAAATAACTCTGAAGGGATTGACAACCCCTTTTTAGCGTTGGGTACAAGTGTTTCATTGTTTGTGTAGGTACTACGATTGGGGCCTTGCTTGTTCCTCCTACTGGATTGATACCTTGGTTCTCAACAAACTGAGGGAAATACTTATCTACTTGGCTGCGTCATCCTTTCCTCTTCAAGGGAAAACCAATGCAATCTCAAGAGGTAGAAAAGCTCAATGGACATATAATTTCCATACATAAGAGTTTCAACACATGGTCATGTTCAATACAATACGTGGTCATGTTCAAACGAGCTCAAACTTGGTGAATCCTGATTCTGTCCATTTCTCGGGTTTTTCATGTTTACATTGTCAACTTTGCTCAAATGAACTCAAACTTGGTGGATCCTACTGATTTTACCCATCAAATGATCTTGTTAAATCTCACTGAAAGTGGTGAGTTTTATCTTGATCAAACGAGCATCAAATACCTTCTGGTGATTTGGTAAAATTGCTGCTTTCACCCCTTATACCATTCCCCTTCACTGCAAATTCTTACCACAAGCCCACATTGTTACCTTTCACCTATAGTAAAAAGATCAATCTCTGGTTCAATAGTTGTGGTGGGGAAAATCCCCAATTACCCCTCCGATTCACCGTGGCAAAATATTTCTCCCACTCTCTTTGACCTCTACCTTTCTCCTCACCTCCAAAGCATCCAAGGAGCATCTCCACTAACATCACGCGCTAGTGGACAAGATGGGATGCACAAGAGTGCACTGACATCTTGTGGCACAACAAAACGGTGCTCTGGTCGTGCTACAGTGTGCTCCTGCACTGAGGCCGCTGCCCAGCGGCTAACTCTAACCGTCTCGTGCCCCCTCCTGCTGTCTCTCGAGGTGCCCTCGACGCCATATGCCCTACACCTTGTCGGACCCCTCCTCTCTCTCCCTCTCTCCGCATGTGATCCATGCCCACGGCCGCCTGATTCGGCCAGTAGGCACACACCACCGTGACAAGCCAGGAGCCTGGCCCCGCTCCTCCTCGTCCTCTACCCGACCCCAGACCGCGTCCACAAAGACGATAGACGTGTCCCCAAGTCCCCTCTCTCCTCCTGACAGTCGCCACGGTGTCAGTGGCGCACGTGGTATCGATGGACCGTGCCCTGCTATAAAAATCCACCCCGGGCCTCCTTATCCCTCCCGTCGAACCCCTTCTCCTCCTAATTGAGCTCCTAGACGACCCACTCCTTGTGAGAGGCTCCCGAGCTTGAGATCCAGCTCAAGATCAGCCGCATCGGGACTCCAGCAATCCCGGGGTACAAGGCCGCTCCGGCCCTCCTTTCTTCCCCTTTGGAACCGCGACAACCTCTTGATGATTCACATCCTTTCCCCCTTTCTTTTTCTGCAGGAATCGACCCGCATAGACAACCCTCTCAAAGCGCCTCCGCCACGAGATCTCGTCAACGGCAATTCACTTCACCTCAGCTCCTCCCTCCACTACCAACCGAATGGCGGGACAACACTGGTCTCATGTCTTTCATCACCGAGCCCAACCGTGCCCAATCTCATCGCTAGTGAGCTCTCCCTATCTCCTGTCGGGAAGTTCAAGACAACTCCGGTGGGGCCCGCCTATCATTCTTCTCTCCCCCCTCTTTCGTAGACGTCTAGGGCCGAGCGGTCAAGTTTGAACGCCAATGCCACGCATGCACTGTGTCGTATGAAAGCATAAAGTGCCTTTGCGCCTTCGATGTGGCCGTTTGGCACGGGCTGGTTTCCCTGTGGGCCGGCTCTGCCGAGCCGGTTTGGCCCATTGGGAAAAGTGGCCCTTATTTTTGTTCTTTTTCAAGAATCTTTCAAAAATCCTTTAAGTTCAAATATTTGTCCAAATTCAAATATTTCTCTCCAAAAAGCTTGTAATATTGTGTAGTATTTTAGGGTGCCACTTCTGTAATTTTTACTATAGGTTGCACGCACATTTTATTTTAAAACCCTGTTTAGGGCGTTTTAACACTCTGTTAAAATAGTTTTTAGAACTTTTTATAGTCCAAAAATAAAACCCAACAATTTTTACGGCACCTATACTCACCCTAGTATTTTATAAAAATGGTGTGACATTTTTCTAAGTAGATTATTTTCTCTGTTTTGGTTGAGTGCTTATTTTTCCCCGTTGATATTGCGATGAAAGATAGTGTTGCTGACGAGGGGCTTGGACAAGAAGACTTTGAAACCCAGAGACTTTGTTGAGCAAGGCAAGCAGCCCCTTGACCATGTCTAAGAGAATACTTTAATGCATGCCATATTTAGCATTTCATTTTGATGCATAAGATCATGTTGAATCAGTAACTACATTGGTGGGATGTTTCCAATAGTTCCTCGTTGACACTTGCACTTGGGCATAACCCTAACTACCTATGAGGGTTGTGAGGGTGGGATGTAGTTAGGTTGCTAGTAGTGCTACGCATGGGATTTGGTACATGCCTCGTGACGATATAGGAAGGCGATTTCAAAGGTTTTACGAAAACCCCGTCGGGTGCCACTAATGCCTCAGGGAGATGGTGTGAGTTAGGTAGCCACTTGAGAAAGAAGTGGTATACCACGGCTAGTGAGTGTGTGTGGTTTTCGAAATCGGATTGGTCTAAGTTGCTACCGTTACTCCAACCTTACATGCACGACCACGATACACCTTATGGGACAGGGCTTTGCTGATTACTATGATTGGTGCTAGTAGAGAGCCCACATTACTAGTGGCGGGAGTGACGTGATCAATCTTGAGACGGGGTTATGGCAAGAAAAAGGGCGACCATGGGCTGTTTTCTCAAACACCGGGCACACCGTTGCGCGCCCTCGTGGGTTATACGTGTGATGTACATCACGAGGAGTTGTCACCAACGCGTGGTCTCTTGACACGTAAGTTTCCCGAGTCTTATGGGTAAACTGTGCAACCTCTGTTGAGTGTAAAACTATTCGAATAATCGTGTCCACGGTCATGGATTGTTCGATGACCGCTCTTGGGCTACGTCCACATTTACCAAACAGTGTGCGTGTGTAATAAAGGTGGTATATGAGAAAAATGATATCTGAGCTATGTCAGATGACTTGGCACGATGGTGAACACGGGTTGTTCAGCCCTAAATTGATATTTATATTTGTAACCTGTTCACATAGGTATCACTTACCTTATGATGCATGCCCTCATGATTAGCTGATCATGTCATTGCACTAGGGAAAAAAATACATGTTAGTGCTATATCATGCTTCATTCTTGCCTTGTTCCACATCATGGGTTTCTTGCAAGTACATTTAAAGTACTCACAAGCTTGCAAGTGGTTATTTAATTGGCCACGCATGGAAGAGCAGGAACCTGGAGAAGAGTTCGTCGGTGACTAACACGCGAACTAGGACTCTTCCTAGTCAGACTGCCTAGAGGTTACGGTATTTGGCATGGGTTCACGCTTAAGTTCAAGATTTCCGCTGCTAGTTATGTTTGGTGTGTTGGCCTTTGAGGCCCTATTTATGTAAGACTTGGCCCTAAGGGTCCATATTTTTATCAGACATTATGGATGGATGTAATACTCGTGTTATTTAGCTTATGTGTTCAGTGAGAATTCATCTTTGGGATCACCGTACACGTGCATTCGGTGATCACGACTTACGACTCGGGGTCCCCACATATGGTCATGTTCTTTGGTGGAGGTGGTGGCGGGGGAATGTCGCCTTGTGACTGCTCCGAGTGATTTCCAGCATGACCAAACCCACCAGCCCCCTGCTGCTGGCTAGAGTTGGCGATGTTGTGGTTGGTGAATGAGTTGTTGCGGGTTGCAGTCATCATCCTGTTTGGAGAAGCCAAGTCAGATAAC
This sequence comes from Hordeum vulgare subsp. vulgare, assembly GCF_904849725.1. NCBI lineage: Eukaryota > Viridiplantae > Streptophyta > Magnoliopsida > Poales > Poaceae > Hordeum > Hordeum vulgare. The sequence continues at coordinate 198,914,109 of NC_058518.1, forward strand.
TGGAATAGATGAGAGGGAAAAGCACTAAAAGAGGAAACACGCTTAAGGGGGTTGGTATAGTGAAAGTGTGATAAAATAGAGGTGCAAGGCCAAAAACATAATATTAAGATAAGTGATACGTCTCCGTCGTATCTACTTTTCCGAACTCTTTTGCCCTTGTTTTGGACTCTAATTTGCATGATTTGAATGGAACTAACCCGGACTAACTCTGTTTTCAGCAGAATTGCCATGGTGTTGTTTTTGCGCAGAAATAAAAGTTCTCGGAATGACCTAAAAATTTACGGAGAATTTTTCTAGGATTTATGAAAAATACTAGCGTAAGAATCAGCGGAGGAAGTGGAGCCGTGAGCCCAGAAGCCCACCAGGCGCGCCCCCTAGCCGCGCCTGGCAGGCTTATGGGGCCCACAAAGCTCCACCCCCTCTCAATCCAGCTCTATATAGTCCGTTTCATACGGAAAAAAATCAAAGAGAAGAGTTCATTGAGTTTTACGATACGGAGGTGCCGCCACCTCCTATTCTTCATCTGGAGGGCAGATCTGGAGTCTGTTCTGAGCTCTGGAGAGGGGAGATCGTCGCCATCGTCATCAACAACCTTCCTTCATCGCCAATGCCATGATGCTCTTCACCGTTTGTGAGTAATCTCATCGTGGGCTTGCTGGACGGTGATGGGTTGGATGAGATCTATCATTTAATCGAGTTAGTTTTGACGGGGATTGATCCCTAGTATCCACTATGTTCTGAGATTGATGTTGCTACTACTTTGCCATGCTTAATGCTTGTCACTAGGGCCCGAGTGCCATGATTTCAGATCTAAACCTATTATATTGTCGCCAATATATGTGTGTTCTTGATCCTATCTTTCAAGTTGTAGTCGCCTACTATGTGTTATGACCCGGCAACCCCGGAGTGACAATAACCGGAACCACTGTGGAAGATGACCATAGTATGAGGAGTTCATGTATTCACCAATTGTTAATGCGTTGGTCCGGTTCGTTATTAAAAGGAGAGCCTTAATATCCCGTAGTTTCCATTAGGACCCCGCTGCCACGGGAGGGATGTACAATAGATGTCATGTCATGCAAGTTCTTTTCCCTAAGCACGTATGACTACATACGGAATACATGCCTACATTTGATTGACGAACGGGGGCTAGTTACATATCTCTTTGTTCTTCAATACCATGTTCTCCACGATCTTCATGGAGATCTATCCGGTGTAATACTGTTTTGCGGTGTGTTTGATGAGATCAAATGAATTGTGGGTTTATGTTCATATTATTTGAATCGTCTCTGCATTCTTGTATGCATGATTTCATATCTTAGCAAGTCTCTTTGAGTTATTGGTTTGGTTTGGCCAACTATATTGGTAATTCTTGCAATGGGAGAGGTGCTTAGTTTTGGATTCAATCTTGCGGGGTCCACACCCAGTGACAAAGTAGGGGTAGCGAGGCACGTATTGTATTGTTACCATCAAGGATAAAAAGATGGTGTTTTCATCATATTGCTTGAGTTTATCCCTCTACATTATGTCATCTTACTTAATGTGTTACTCTCTTCTTCATGAACTTAATACTCTAGATGCAGGCAGGAGTCGATCGATGTGTGGAATAATAGTAGTAGATGCAGAATCGTTTCGGTCTACTTGACACGGATGTGATGCATATATGCATAATCATTGCCTTGGATATCTTCATAATTATTCGCTTTTCTATCAATTGCTCTACAGTAATTTGTTCACCCACCATATTATTTTCCTTCATGAGAGAAGCCTCTAGTGAAACCTATGGCCCCTTGGTCTATTTTCCATATTATACTTTAAGATCTATAAACCAAAAATACCACAAATATATTGCTGCTATTTATTTACTTTTTTTTACTTTTAGTTTTGGCAATCTTTTATTTATCTCTATCAGATGTCATCCTTGCAAATAACTCTGAAGGGATTGACAACCCCTTTTTAGCGTTGGGTACAAGTGTTTCATTGTTTGTGTAGGTACTACGATTGGGGCCTTGCTTGTTCCTCCTACTGGATTGATACCTTGGTTCTCAACAAACTGAGGGAAATACTTATCTACTTGGCTGCGTCATCCTTTCCTCTTCAAGGGAAAACCAATGCAATCTCAAGAGGTAGAAAAGCTCAATGGACATATAATTTCCATACATAAGAGTTTCAACACATGGTCATGTTCAATACAATACGTGGTCATGTTCAAACGAGCTCAAACTTGGTGAATCCTGATTCTGTCCATTTCTCGGGTTTTTCATGTTTACATTGTCAACTTTGCTCAAATGAACTCAAACTTGGTGGATCCTACTGATTTTACCCATCAAATGATCTTGTTAAATCTCACTGAAAGTGGTGAGTTTTATCTTGATCAAACGAGCATCAAATACCTTCTGGTGATTTGGTAAAATTGCTGCTTTCACCCCTTATACCATTCCCCTTCACTGCAAATTCTTACCACAAGCCCACATTGTTACCTTTCACCTATAGTAAAAAGATCAATCTCTGGTTCAATAGTTGTGGTGGGGAAAATCCCCAATTACCCCTCCGATTCACCGTGGCAAAATATTTCTCCCACTCTCTTTGACCTCTACCTTTCTCCTCACCTCCAAAGCATCCAAGGAGCATCTCCACTAACATCACGCGCTAGTGGACAAGATGGGATGCACAAGAGTGCACTGACATCTTGTGGCACAACAAAACGGTGCTCTGGTCGTGCTACAGTGTGCTCCTGCACTGAGGCCGCTGCCCAGCGGCTAACTCTAACCGTCTCGTGCCCCCTCCTGCTGTCTCTCGAGGTGCCCTCGACGCCATATGCCCTACACCTTGTCGGACCCCTCCTCTCTCTCCCTCTCTCCGCATGTGATCCATGCCCACGGCCGCCTGATTCGGCCAGTAGGCACACACCACCGTGACAAGCCAGGAGCCTGGCCCCGCTCCTCCTCGTCCTCTACCCGACCCCAGACCGCGTCCACAAAGACGATAGACGTGTCCCCAAGTCCCCTCTCTCCTCCTGACAGTCGCCACGGTGTCAGTGGCGCACGTGGTATCGATGGACCGTGCCCTGCTATAAAAATCCACCCCGGGCCTCCTTATCCCTCCCGTCGAACCCCTTCTCCTCCTAATTGAGCTCCTAGACGACCCACTCCTTGTGAGAGGCTCCCGAGCTTGAGATCCAGCTCAAGATCAGCCGCATCGGGACTCCAGCAATCCCGGGGTACAAGGCCGCTCCGGCCCTCCTTTCTTCCCCTTTGGAACCGCGACAACCTCTTGATGATTCGCATCCTTTCCCCCTTTCTTTTTCTGCAGGAATCGACCCGCATAGACAACCCTCTCAAAGCGCCTCCGCCACGAGATCTCGTCAACGGCAATTCACTTCACCTCAGCTCCTCCCTCCACTACCAACCGAATGGCGGGACAACACTGGTCTCATGTCTTTCATCACCGAGCCCAACCGTGCCCAATCTCATCGCTAGTGAGCTCTCCCTATCTCCTGTCGGGAAGTTCAAGACAACTCCGGTGGGGCCCGCCTATCATTCTTCTCTCCCCCCTCTTTCGTAGACCTCTAGGGCCGAGCGGTCAAGTTTGAATGCCAATGCCACGCATGCACTGTGTCGTATGAAAGCATAAAGTGCCTTTGCGCCTTCGATGTGGCCGTTTGGCACGGGCTGGTTTCCCTGTGGGCCGGCTCTGCCGAGCCGGTTTGGCCCATTGGGAAAAGTGGCCCTTATTTTTGTTCTTTTTCAAGAATCTTTCAAAAATCCTTGAAGTTCAAATATTTGTCCAAATTCAAATATTTCTCTCCAAAAAGCTTGTAATATTGTGTAGTATTTTAGGGTGCCACTTCTGTAATTTTTACTATAGGTTGCACGCACATTTTATTTTAAAACCCTGTTTAGGGCGTTTTAACACTCTGTTAAAATAGTTTTTAGAACTTTTTATAGTCCAAAAATAAAACCCAACAATTTTTACGGCACCTATACTCACCCTAGTATTTTATGAAAATGGTGTGACATTTTTCTAAGTAGATTATTTTCTCTGTTTTGGTTGAGTGCTTATTTTTCCCCGTTGATATTGCGATGAAAGATAGTGTTGCTGACGAGGGGCTTGGACAAGAAGACTTTGAATCCCAGAGACTTTGTTGAGCAAGGCAAGCAGCCCCTTGACCATGTCTAAGAGAATACTTTAATGCATGCCATATTTAGCATTTCATTTTGATGCATAAGATCATGTTGAATCAGTAACTACATTGGTGGGATGTTTCCAATAGTTCCTCGTTGACACTTGCACTTGGGCATAACCCTAACGACCTATGAGGGTTGTGAGGGTGGGATGTAGGTAGGGTGCTAGTAGTGCTACGCATGGGATTTGGTACATGCCTCGTGACGATATAGGAAGGCGATTTCAAAGGTTTTACGAAAACCCCGTCGGGTGCCACTAATGCCTCAGGGAGATGGTGTGAGTTAGGTAGCCACTTGAGAAAGAAGTGGTATACCACGGCTAGTGAGTGTGTGTGGTTTTCGAAATCGGATTGGTCTAAGTTGCTACCATTACTCCAACCTTACATGCACGACCACGATACACCTTATGGGACAGGGCTTTGCTGATTACTATGATTGGTGCTAGTAGAGAGCCCACATTACTAGTGGCGGGAGTGACGTGATCAATCTTGAGACGGGGTTATGGCAAGAAAAAGGGCGACCATGGGCTGTTTTCTCAAACACCGGGCACACCGTTGCGCGCCCTCGTGGGTTATACGTGTGATGTACATCACGAGGAGTTGTCACCAACGCGTGGTCTCTTGACACGTAAGTTTCCCGAGTCTTATGGGTAAACTGTGCAACCTCTATTGAGTGTAAAACTATTCGAATAATCGTGTCCACGGTCATGGATTGTTCGATGACCGCTCTTGGGCTACGTCCACGTTTACCAAACAGTGTGCGTGTGTAATAAAGGTGGTATATGAGAAAAATGATATCTGAGCTAAGTCAGATGACTTGGCATGATGGTGAACACGGGTTGTTCAGCCCTAAATTGATATTTATATTTGTAACCTGTTCAAATAGGTATCACTTACCTTATGATGCATGCCCTCATGATTAGCTGATCATGTCATTGCACTAGGGAAAAAAATACATGTTAGTGCTATATCATGCTTCATTCTTGCCTTGTTCCACCTCATGGGTTTCTTGCAAGTACATTTAAAGTACTCACAAGCTTGCAAGTGGTTATTTAATTGGCCACGCATGGAAGAGCAGGAACCTGGAGAAGAGTTCGTCGGTGACTAACACGCGAATTAGGACTCTTCCTAGTCAGACTGCCTAGAGGTTACGGTATTTGGCATGGGTTCACGCTTAAGTTCAAGATTTCCGCTGCTAGTTATGTTTGGTGTGTTGGCCTTTGAGGCCCTATTTATGTAAGACTTGGCCCTAAGGGTCCATATTTTTATCAGACATTATGGATGGATGTAATACTTGTGTTATTTAGCTTATGTGTTCAGTGAGAATTCATCTTTGGGATCACCGTACACGTGCATTCGGTGATCACGACTTACGACTCGGGTCCCCACATATGGTCATGTTCTTTGGTGGAGGTGGTGGCGGGGGAATGTCGCCTTGTGACTGCTCCGAGTGATTTCCAGCATGACCAAACCCACCAGCCCCCTGCTGCTGGCTAGAGTTGGCGATGTTGTGGTTGGTGAATGAGTTGTTGCGGGTTGCAGTCATCATCCTGTTTGGAGAAGCCAAGTCAGATAACTGGAATAGATGAGAGGGAAAAGCACTAAAAGAGGAAACACGCTTAAGGGGGTTGGTATAGTGCAAGTGTGATAAAATAGAGGTGCAAGGCCAAAAACATAATATTAAGATAAGTGATACGTCTCCGTCGTATCTACTTTTCCGAACTCTTCTGCCCTTGTTTTGGACTCTAATTTGCATGATTTGAATGGAACTAACCCGGACTAACTCTGTTTTCAGCAGAATTGCCATGGTGTTCTTTTTGCACAGAAATAAAAGTTCTCGGAATGACCTAAAAATTTACGGAGAATTTTTCTAGGATTTATGAAAAATACTAGCGTAAGAATCAGCGGAGGAAGTGGAGCCGTGAGCCCACAAGCCCACCAGGCGCGCCCCCTAGCCGCGCCTGGCAGGCTTATGGGGCCCACAAAGTTCCACCCCCTCTCAATCCAGCTCTATATAGTCCGTTTCATACGGAAAAAAAATCAAAGAGAAGAGTTCATTGAGTTTTACGATACGGAGGTGCCGCCACCTCCTATTCTTCATCTGGAGGGTAGATCTGGAGTCTGTTCTGAGCTCTGGAGAGGGGAGATCGTCGCCATCGTCATCAACAACCTTCCTTCATCGCCAATGCCATGATGCTCTTCACCGTTTGTGAGTAATCTCATCGTAGGCTTGCTGGACGGTGATGGGTTGGATGAGATCTATCATTTAATCGAGTTAGTTTTGACGGGGATTGATCCCTAGTATCCACTATGTTCTGAGATTGATGTTGCTACTACTTTGTCATGCTTAATGCTTGTCACTAGGGCCCGAGTGCCATGATTTCAGATCTAAACCTATTATGTTGTCGCCAACCTATCTTTCAAGTTGTAGTCGCCTACTATGTGTTATGACCCGGCAACCCCGGAGTGACAATAACCGGAACCACTGTGGAAGATGACCATAGTATGAGGAGTTCATGTATTCACCAATTGTTAATGCGTTGGTCCGGTTCGTTATTAAAAGGAGAGCCTTAATATCCCGTAGTTTCCATTAGGACCCCGCTGCCACGGGAGGGATGTACAATAGATGTCATGTCATGCAAGTTCTTTTCCCTAAGCACGTATGACTACATACGGAATACATGCCTACATTTGATTGACGAACGGGGGCTAGTTACATATCTCTCCATGTTATAACTGTTGCATGATTAATAGCATCCGTCATAATCATCCATCACCGATCCAATGCCTATGAATTTTTCCTACTGGTCCTTGCTACGTTACTTTGCTGCTACTGGTTATTATTGCTACTGCTGCTATCATACTACCTTGCTACTGATACTTTGTTGCATATACTAAATCTTTCAGGTGTGGTTGAATTGACAACTCAACTGCCAATACTTGAGAATATTATTTCGTTTCCCCTTGAGTTGAATCAATAAATTTGGGTTGAATACTCTACCCTCGAAAACTGTTGCGATCCCCTATACTTGTGGGTTATCAAGGACATTTTCTGGCGTCGTTGCCGGGGAAGCACAGCTATATTCTCTGAGTCACTTGGGATTTACGTCTGCTGATCACTATGAGGAATCTGATAGATCCAAGAACTAAAGTCTTGCCCTCAACTACGAGGATAGGTAAGGAACTGTCATCTAGATCAGCACTTGATTCACCTCCAGTTATGAGTAAGTTTGCGACACCCCCTCCTGCTAGAAATCTTGATATGTCGCTCGTGCTTGATGATGCTACTTCTGCTGCCCTTGATGCTTATGATGATGCTATGCTTGATACTGCTTTGCCTGATGATGCTATGCTTGATACTGCTTTTCCACTAGGTGCATTCCTTGATGCACAAATTGCTAGAGTTGCTGCTAGATGTGATGATACTTCTGAAACTGCTGATACTATTGAAGTAGAACCTGCTATTTTGCCTGCTAGAACTAGCTCTCCTAGACTTGAATTCTGTGATAAGCCTAAGTGTTATGTTGTGGAGGGAGAGATAGTTGAGGACTTTCTTGCTTGTAAGGATAGCTATGATGTTGACAAATTACTGCTCAAGTGGAAAGAAAAATCTCTGAACACTAGGATGAAATACGACCCAAAGTTTGCTACTTCGCCTATCTTTTGACCTATAAGGATTATGAATTCTCTATCGACCCTGAGTTAATCACTCTGGTCGAATCTGTTCCTTTTCACGGTTATGAGTCTGAAACGGTTGTAGCCCATCTTACCAAAATGCATGATATAGCCACCCTATTCTCGAGTGAGGAAAAGATCCGCCACTACTATATCCTCAAGTTGTTTCCTTTCTCGCTAAAGGATGATGCTAAGACTTGGTTCACTTCTCTTGCTCCTGGTTGTGTGCGTAGCCCCCAGCATATGGTCTACTACTTCTCTGAGAAATATTTCCCTGCCCATAAGAAGCAAGCTGCTTTGCAGGAAATATATAACTTTGCTCAACATGGAGAAGAGAGTCTCTCACAAGCTTGGGGGAGGCTTGTCCAGCTACTGAATGATTTGCCTGATCACCCTCTTGAGAAGAATGAAATAATTGATATCTTCTATAATGGACTTACCGATGCTTCTACAGACCACCTAGATAGTTGTGTTGGTTGTGTTTTTAGGGAACGAACCGTACAACAAGCTGAAATCCTATTGAATAACATCCTGTTCAATGAGAATGCTTGGACTCCCGAACCACCTCCTAAGCCAACTCCGAAGAAAAGAGGTATTCTATTCCTCAGTCCTGAATATATGCAAGAAGCTAAGAAATCTATGTGAGATAAAGGAATTAAATCTGAAGATGTCAAAAATCTACCACCTATCGAAGAGACCCATGGTCTTGATAACCAGATACAGGTAGTAGAAGTAAATTCTCTGTGTAGGTTAGATGAGAGTGATATTCCTTTTGATAAACCTGCTAGCTTATGCCTGGATGAATTTGATAACTTTGTTACCAAACAACAAAGTTTCAATGATTATGTTAGCAGACAATTGGAACAGAATGCTCGTATGCTTAGTCAATTAAGTGCTTGTGTGGACAGAAATGACAATGATCTTAAGCTCTTGAGTAAACATGCCTCTATGGTTACTACTCAGGTAGAACAAGTACTTAAGGCTCAAAATGACTTGCTCAACGAGTTGAATGACAATTATGTCACAGTCATCACTAGAGGCGGTAGAATGACCCAGGAACCTCTGTATCCCGAGGGTCATCCGAAGAGAATTGAACAAGATTCTCAAGGAGTTAGCACTGATGCACCTAGTCATCCTAGAAAGAAGAAGAAACATGATAGGGATTTGCACGCCAGCAATCCTGTTGCTGCTACACCTGAGAGTCCAAATGATGTCTCTGTTTTTGATGCCAAAACACAATCTGTTGATGAACATGAGCCTAATGATAATATCAATAGTGATGTTCATGTTGATGCTCAACCTAGCAATGATAAGGATGTGGAGATTGAACCTGCTGATCTTGATAACCCACAACCTAAGACTAAGAGATACGATAAGAATGATTTCACTGCTAGGAAGCATGGTAAAGAAAGGGAACCATGGGTTCAGAAACCCATGCCCTTTCCTCCCAAACCATCCAAGAAAAAGGATGATGAGGATTTTGAGCAATTTGTTGAAATAATTAGACTTGTCTTTCTGCAAATGCGTTTGACAGATATGCTCAAGATGTTTCCGTATGCTAAGTACATGAAGGATATTGTGACTAATAAGAGGAGGCTACCTGAGGTTGAGATTTCCACCATGCTTGCTAACTATACCTTCAAGGGTGGAACTCCTAAGAAACTAGGTGATCCCGGAGTGCCCACTATACCTTGCTCCATTAAAGGCAACTACGTTAGAACTGCTTTATGCGACCGTGGAGCCGGTGTTAGTGTTATGCCTCTCTCTCTTTATCGTAGACTTGAATTGGATAAGTTGACACCCACTGAAATCTCTTTGCAAATGGCCGACAAATCAACTGCTTACCCTATCGGCATTTGCAAGGATGTGCCTGTTGTGGTTGCCAACGTCACTATCTTAACAGACCTTTTTATTCTGGATATTCCCGAGGACAATGCCTTGCGGTCATCCTTGGAAGACCCTTTTTAAACACTGCAGGGGCTGTTATAGATTGTAACAAAGGCAATGTCACTTTCCATGTCAACGGTAATGAGCATACGGTGCACTTTCCGAAGAAACAATATCGAGTACATTGCAACAATGCTATCGAAAAAACTTCATCGATTCTTATTGGGAGCTTTGAATGCCCTATTCCTCCTGTTAAGATGAAGTATGATTTTCTTGTTGGGGAGATACACATCCCCGTTGAGGTGACTTAGTGACTATTCGAAAATTCTCCGTTCTATTTTGCGATTTGAAAAAGTTTGTCAAAGAGACTTGATCAACCTCACTGACGGATTTCTTTCGATGACCATGAAATGGATGAATTGAGGAGTCACAAACCTCTATTCCAAGCTTTCACCTTCGGTTGCTTAGAAGAAAAATGATAGGTTTAGTTTAGTTTTCCCTGTTTTCTGTTTTAGCATCCGGTAGAAAAGTACCCCGAAAATAAAAGTTCTCCGAACGTCCTGAAAATCAACTATGATTTTTTCTCGAATTTTTGAAAAATACTGAGACGAAGAAATAGTCTGGGGGCTGCACGAGTGGGCCACAAGCCCTGGAGGCACGAGCACCCCCCTGGTCGCGCCTACCTGGCTTGTGGGGCCCACGTGCACCCCCTCCACTCATTCTTGATCCCATCTGCTTCTCCTACCTCCAGAAAAAATCGTTTCGCAGTTCAAACAAGTGTTCTTGCCCTTCTTGCTGGGATTTTCGATCTCTTTGCTCAAAGCACCATTCTCCAAACTGTTTTGGGGAAATTGCTCCTTGGTAAGTGTGACAGCCCGATGTCGACGTTCCAGAAGATTCCCCTTTCCTTTCTGTTTCCGTCGTGTGGGTATTTTTATTTGTTGCATCATCATTGCATCATGCGCATCATCGGCATTGCATCGGCATCTCCGTTGCCACCAGTTTTCAAAAACTTGCATCCGTTATTTGTTGCGGGTTCTCTTTGAGTTCGTCGTTGACCATTTTGAGACCAAGCACACACGCACGCGCCCGCAGCATCGATAAGATATTGTATTTAAAAGTGCGTTTAAAATATTTTTTCGGATTGGGTTGAAACTTTTTGTGCGGTCTTATTTTTATATAGGTAGGCCGCTTGCTAGTTTTCGTCGCAATCGGAGTCCGTCTGGTACCCGAACGGTCTACCGTAGCGGCACCGTCTTTGGTTGTTGTCGGACGTTTCGGTGTGTTAAAAACTCTGTCACGGGCCGCATCAGTTCTTTCTCTTCTCTCATCTAGCCCGCTCCATACGTAGCCCATAGTCGACCTAGCCAATCCCTACAACCGGCGCCGTCCGATTGCAATCGCACGGCGCAAACGATGCAAACCCCCCTCCTATTAGCTACCTGCTATAAATAGTAGATGAACCCTAGCTAATCAGCATAACCCTAGACCCAGGGACACAAACTCCCTCAATTCCCGAGCAGCGCCGCCACCCAGCTCCCTCTCCTTGTTGTGACAGCCAGCCAACCATCACACCAAAAGCCTTGCTCGATCTGGACCGTCGGATCCCAGATCCAACGGCCCGGAGAGCTCCTTTGCAGCCCTTAGATTCAACTGCTCCAAATCGAGAGAAGCTCGTTGTGGAACTTTTCCCCGGCCAGCGCCGCCCCCGTCTCGACCTCTTCGCTGCCTCGCTAGACCGGGCGCCGTCGGCGACCACTTGACCAGATCAGAGGCGGACCCTCCCTTGTTGCTTCTCCTTTCCTTCCCCTTCTCCCGTTCATGTTTTCCACTCTCATCCGCCCTCTCTCTCTTCTCCATCAAACCTGCAGGTATGTTGCCTGCCGCACCATGGCCGGCTCGGGCGAAGCCTTTCGCTAGCGTAGTAGCACCGCCAGACCTTGTTGCCTCGCCTACCCGCAAGAGGACGTCGCCCTGGTTCCATTTTCGGGCCAAACCAAGACCGACGACATCGTCCAGGATGACATCTTCTTCCCCTACTTCCTCTGCTTCACGGATGGAGCACCACCACCCCGACCAGTGCCTCCCCACGGCGCCTCTTCGACCTTAATGTGATGTTCCTCGAGACCGTGGTGAGAACTCCTCCTCCCAGCTCCATCTTCAGCTGATTCGGTAGTTGTAGTGTCGTCCCGCACGAGTTCGCACTGTAACCACCATGGACGAGCTCCTGAGCTCGTCTCGGATGGTTCTTCACGGGGCCGCATGCATGCTCGCAATCCAGCCATGCAGTGCTCGTGCTCCACTTCCGTGTTGCACACCCAGTGCCCTCACTCACCATCACGCACACGTTGTTGTGCTTGCCCAGCTACAACCATGTAGCATGTTGTCTGTGTTTTGTTTTATTGGTTCAGATCTACTCGCCGCAGTTCATTACATTCTTAAAGTACGATTTGTATCACATGAGGACGCTAGCTCAGCTGGTTTGTACCCAGGGATCCTACCCAGGTGATCAAGTAGCAAATCCCTAAAACTGCATTTTATTTTGCATGTTTATTTTGCCTAGCTAGAGGATCGGCTCGTGTCCTGTTTCATAAATGGCTATATTTGACCCAGTCACTGTAACTAGCCTAGTTGGCTAAGCATCAAGCCTGCATGTTGAGGGGTCTGTGGTTCGAAACCCAGAAGCCCCCAATTATTTTTCCCTGCATTTTTTTATAATTTTGTGGTAGCATATAAATCTTACATTAGCTACATAAAGGTCATGTTTGCTTTAATTTTATGCACACTTTTTTGCATCCATGTCATATGATCTTTTATTGCTCGTATTTTTTAGACCGTAACTTCGTTAGAGATGAGCTATATATATATAAACCGAGTAGAACGACGTGTAGAATCAAGTGAACCACTTTGTTTTGCTGTTCAACAAACCTAAAAATGTGATTAGGGGAAATCTGGACAGAATTAGTATTTAACACTTGGGGTCAGTTCGGAGATGCTATATGTCATTTCCGACCTCATTTAAAATGCCTAAATAGGTAGTCATATTGTGCTTCACCACTTGCCATGTTTAACAACATTTAATATTTCCCTGTGAATAATCGGGAGAGAACTAAATATTTAAATGTGGAGTGTCGTCAATAAGCAACCTGTTGCATATTGAGCTTCACTTAATATGTGGTGTTTGCGTGGTGTGAATTGCCATGCTATGCATTTCATATGTTAAATGGACATGCATCATATTAGGTAGGCATCATGTTGTGCATGTGCCGTGGTGAATATCATGTGTTGATCCTTGTTTCCGATTTGCTTCCTCTCGATAGAGTACCGATCACTTTGGAATGTGAGGACCCGTTCGACTACGTCGGTTCGTCGACTTCATGGAATTATTCTTCTTCCAAGCGGGATCTCAGGCAAGATGACCATTTCCCCAGATACCATTACTATCATGGCCATGCTAGTTTTATCGCTTCTATCGATGATGTCTTGTTGCCTACCACATGTTAAATATCAGCCTCTCAACAATGCCATGAAAACCTTCAACCTATTCAACCTAGCAAACCACTGATTGGCTATGTTACTGCTTGCTTAACCCTGTTGATAGCGCTGCTAGTTGCAGGTGCAGATGCTTCCATGTGAAAGCATGGGTTCCTTGTTATATCACCATATTAAATGCTATTTAATTTAATGCACCTATATACTTGGTAAAAGGTGCAGACTGCGGGGGCACCACGGGGCAACTCGAGGTTTGGCACCTGTAGGCTTTTCCATCTGTCGTGTCCTGAGAACGAGATACGCGGCTCCTATCAGGTTTGTCAACACGTCGGGCGGCCTTGCTGGATTAGTTTTACCTTTGATGAAATATCCTATGCATCGGGATTCCGGTGATGCTTTGGGTAATCTCAGAGTTGAGGTTTTCCACTAGGGAATCCGGCGAGATCGCGAGCTTCGCGATTGAGGATTTCTATGCGGCTTGTGGTAATTTGTGATGGACTAGTTGGAGCACCCGTGCAGGGTTAAATATTTTCGGAAAGCCATGCCCGCGGTTATGTGGCAACGTGGAAACTTTGTTTAACACTAGTTGTAGATAACTTGAAGTTAACTTAATTAAAATATGCCAACTGTGTGCGTAACCGTGACTGTCTCTTTCGTGAGTTCCTTCTCCGATCGAGACACAGTGGGGTTATGTCTGACGTAGGTAGGTGTTCAGGATCATTCATTTGGTCATCAGTAGTTCACGTCCGTTACGCGTAGATCTTCCCCCCTCTTATTTCTTGTACTCGTAACTTTAGACACCCAAATATATGCTTAGCCGCTGCTGCAACCTCACCACTTAACCATACCGCACCCACTAAGCTTTGCTAGTCTTGATACCTTTGGAAATGAGATTGCCGAGTCCCCTGTGGCTCACAGATTACTACAACACCAGTTGCAGGTACAGGTAAAGGTTACTTGACGCGAGCGCGTTGATTGTTCATTTGCAGTTGCTTCTTCTTCTTCTTCATCGATCTAGGATGGGTTCCAGGCCGACAGCCTGGGATAGCAAGGATGGAAGTCGTTCTTCTTTTGTCGTTTGTTTTTGTCTGTAGTCGGACCCTGCTCTTACTCTTGATGATTTGTAATGTACTGATGTGACTCTGATGTAGCTCATGGCGAGAGTAAGCCAATTCTACTATATATCTCTCCTTTTCAGTACATGTACTTGTAACGATATCCATTCTTGCGACACGACGAGATACGCGTCTATCCCCGACCAGGCCCTCGTGCCAAATTGATGATAGGGTCGCATCTTGGGCATGACAAGTTGGTATTAGAGCAGTACCGACCTAGTAGCCCCCTTGATTGATCAAACTTGGCCGAGTCGAGTCTAGTGAAAAATTACTTTGAGTCTAGTTATATATCGGAGAGTAGGATTCTTTTTTCTCCTCTTCTATGTCGTGGTGAGGAATCCTGACGTAATAATTTAATTCTACTCCTCTTCTCACTCAAAAAAAATTAGGATCACGCGGATATTCTTGAATCTATATGATGCCGATGTGACGGAGTTCTGTCTTGTTGCCTCCTATCTGCTTGGAGTTTCAGGGGAGTTGATCTCCAGGGGATTCTTGAGCACATCGTTATCATTCAGATTTCTTAGTATCTAAGAACGAAGGATGTTCGTAATTGCTTCAATACTAGTAGTGGCGAGATAACCCCGATGTCCCCAGTACTGGTGCAGACTATTCGGGAGTACTGCCATACTTTGTATCGTTGTGATCACGAGGGTCTGTTGTAGATGAAGGTCCGAGATTCTGGTTGTGTGTTGATGGATGTGATACAGGTGACGGGTTAGTATAGGAGTTGTGTGATATTACTCCTTGTATCCGTGTACCAGATTGCATGACCAGATATTTCGGGAATTCTTAGGTGGGAATTCAAGTAGTTACTTGTAGGACGATCTTCCAACAAATTTGTGTTGCTTCGATGTCAAGTGGTGATTTCAGATCTTTCCTAAGCGGTGTTCTCATATTTTTGTGGGAATGCTAATTCTCTTTGCTCAAATCAATTGTCTTATCATTCTTGTCAACCGGAGTCGTCATGTTAATTCTTTTCCAACCGGTGTGTTTCTCTTCAATTGAATTCCATCCTCTCCTATTTTGCAAGATCATTCTCTGAATTCTTTCTGGAGTTGTCTCATCTAGCCCAAGTTGTCTTTGTTTTTCCCCACCCTCCCGCCCTTTTTCTCAGTGATTCAATTTTCATCCTGTGCTTCCGCTATGTGTTCTTTTCTCTCTTACCCAGTGATTCAGTGTGAAGATTCTCAGGAGATTCGTGTCATATTTGTTCATTCTTGTCATACTTACCGGTGAATTTAATTCAGTATCCGTGTCATCATGTCCTTTTCATCCTTGTTAATTCTTTCCTATATTGGAAATTCTTATGAGCCTATCTTGTTACTAATTCCTCTCTCTTTCTATCCGGAGTGTTAAAGATATTTCAGGTGTACTGGTTTTCAATCCTTCAGTTATTTCGAGGTGCTAACCTCATCTAGGTTTCTTTTTACCGGTGCAATATCTCTCTTTCTAGAAATTTTTCTAACGGTGGTTTCTTTGAGTGGGCCCATAACCCACAGGTTTTTCCCAGGATCTGTTATAGCTCTTGTAATCTTTGAGAGATCTTTAATTCTTTTCAACTAGGACGTAAGTATGAATTTCATCAGTCATATCCCTTCTTCAAGTTCTATTCGAATTAATTCTCATACTAGCTCAACCTTTCATTCTTCTTTATTCCGGAGTGTCTCATTATCCTCGGTGGTGTTCTTCTCATCATTCTCTTCTTTGAAGACCGAAGGAGTGTTTCTCTCAATCTTCGCTCATTCTCTTGGATATTCATCATTTCAGCCGTGGGTTATCATCCGGAATTGTTTCCGATCATGAGTGATTAATTTCTTGCTATCCGATGCATTTGTAAGTTGTTTTCATTCTCGATCCTCCGAAGACCATCATTTCAGAAGATTCTTCGTTCTCAGCTTGCAGCTTTCATCCTCGATTCTTCTCAATTGTTGTCTCTTCGTTCGTCTCTCGATTATCCGGTGCCTTGTTCTAGTTTTCTCTCAGGTGACTCATGATCTCTTCATTCTCATGTTTCTCCATTAATTCGTGGTGTTCCCATTCAATTGTGAATTATTACCGGTGTTTCTTTTAACATTTCTTATAGTTTGTGCTTTATCTATCTCTCTTTAATCTTTTCAAGAGGAATAAGTGCTATGCTAAATCCGTTGATTGTCGTCAATTTAATTTGATGAAGGATAAGCATAACGTAATTCCTATTCTTGTTCGTACGGAATTCTTCTTCCGGAGTGGCTCATGATATCATTCTTTTCTCAAGCGCTTATCTTTCTTTTCCGGAGTTCCAAGTTCTTTTAAGTATCTCCTTGTGAGGCTTCATCTAAATCCTGGCAAGGTCATAATCTTATTCTTTTTTACCTTCATATCTTCACATTGTTCATTCATACGGAGGTACTTCATGGTGGTTCATCAAGGTTTCAATCCATTATCAAGTGTTCTTCAAGATTCTTGTTGGAGAACTTCAAGTATCCTTTCTCTTGCATTTATATGTGCAATTGTTCTTCCTTTATCCTTTGGGGTGGTATTATAGCATTATGTTAGTGTAGGAGACTCGAAGAGACTTCCTTTCAAGAGTGAGATAATTAAAACCACCAATTCTATGATCATGAGATATTTCAACCCATGATTTCTTCATTGAGCTATCTTGGTTTGGATTTCACCTAAAGATTTTCCTATGGATTGTTGCTATTATGGTGCTTGTCATTAATCCAAGTTCTCAATGTATCCTCTTGGTGTAAGAAATTGCTCATATCTTGTTTCTCCCAATCAATCCTTGTTTCTGTCAGTGGCTGGTTGTCACTTCATTAGTTTGAAAAGGTTTCCATAAGGCCACTACTTTCTTGTTCTTTCGTTGTTGTTTTTCCAACAACTCCGTCCAATTCTTCTTGCAAGGATGCTTGCCAAGTTCATTGGAGTTAGTAGTTGTCATTCTTTTCTTCATTCTGTTCTTCCGTACGAGCTAGTTCATATTCTCTTGTTCCGGAGGCTTTGTGATGTTGCTCTTTGGGTCTAATATGTTCTTTTATCAAGATCATGGTGTTCCCTTGTTCTATTTACTTGTTTGTTGTGAATATTGTCTAATTCTACCATCTTATCGAATTTTTTGTCCCATTTTCCTACCGAAGTGGTGCCGAAATTTTCCGTGAATTCTTGCTTCTTTCTCATATCATTCCTCGTCGTCTTGCAACTTTCAAGGATCATTGGTTTCACTCATTTGTCAAAGAAGCAATTAAATTTTTACCTCTTGCTTTCTCATCCTCTCCCCCTTTCATTCTTGGATCTCGGGACGAGATCCTGTTGTAGTGTAGGAGAGTTGTGACAGCATGATGCCGAAGTTCCAGAAGATTCCCCTTTCCTTTCCGTTTCTGTCATGTGGGTATTTTTATTTGTTGCATCATCATCGCATCATGCACATCATCAGCATTGCATCGGCATCTCCGTTGCCGCCAGTTTTCAAAAACTTGCATCCGTTATTAGTTGCCGGTTCTCTTCGAGTTTGTCGTTGACCGTTTTGAGACCAACCACACAAGCACGCGCCCGCGGCATCGATAAGATATTGTTTTTAAAAGTGCGTTTATAATATTTTTTCGGATTGGGTTGAAACATGGTGTGCGGTCTTATTTTTATGTAGGTAGGCCGCTTGCTAGTTTTCGTCGCAATCGGAGTCCGTCTGGTACCTGAACGGTCTACCGTAGCGGCACCGTCTTTGGTTGTTGTCGGACGTTTCGGTGTTTCAAAAACTCTGTAACGGGCTGCATCAGTTCTTTCTCTTCTCTCATCTAGACCACTCCATACGTAGCCCATAGTCGACCTAGCCAATCCCTGCAACCGGTGTCGTCCGATTGCAATCGCATGGCGCAAACGATGCAAACCCCCATCCTATTAGCTACTTGCTATAAATAGTAGATGAACCCTAGCTAATCAGCATAACCCTAGCCCCAGGGAGACAAACTCCCTCAATTCCCAAGCAGCGCCGCCACCCAGCTCCCTCTCCTTGTTGTGACAGCCAGCCAACCATCACACCAAAAGTCGTGCTCGATATGGACCGTCGGATCCCAGATCCAACGGCCCGGAGAGCTCCTTTGCAGCCTCCAGATCCAACAACTCCAAATCGAGAGAAGCTCGTACTGGAGCTTTTCCCCAGCAAGCGCCACCCCCGTCTTGACCTCTTCGCTGCCTCGCCGGACCAGGCGCCGTCGGCGACCACTTGACTAGATCAGAGGCGGACCCTCCCTTGTTGCTTCTCCTTTCCTTCCCCTTCTCCCGTTCATGCTTTCCACTCTCATCCTCTCTCTCTCTCTCTCTTCTCCATCGAACCTACAGGTACGTTGCGTGCCGCACCATGGTCGGCTCGGGCGTAGCGTTTCGCCAGCGTAGTAGCACCGCCAGACCTTGCTGCCTCGTCTACCCGCAAGAGGACGTCGCCCTGGTTCCATTTTCACGCCAAGCCAAGCCTGACGACATCGTCCAGGATGACATCTTCTTCCCCTGCATCCTCTACTTCACGGATGGAGCACCACCGCCCCGACCAGTGCCTCCCCACGGCGCCTCTTCAACCTCAACGTGAAGTTCCTCGAGACCGTGGTGAGAACTCCTCCTCCTAGCTCCATCTTCAGCTGATTCCGTAGTTGTAGTGTCGTCCGCACGAGTTCACGCTATAGCCACCATGGACGAGCTCCTGAGCTCGTCTCGCATGGTTCTTCACGGGGCCTCATGCATGCTCGCAATCCAGCCATGCAGCGCTCGCGCTCCACTTCCGTGCTGCACACCTAGCGCCCTCACTCACCATCACGCACACGTTGTTGTGCTTGCCCAGCTACAACCATGTAGCATGTTGTCTGTGTTTTGTTTTATTGGTTCAGATCTGCTCGTCGCAGTTCATTACATTCTTAAAGTCCGATTTGTATCACATGAGGACGCTAGCTCAGCTGGTTTGTACCCAGGGATCCTACCCAAGTGATCAAGTAGCAAATCCCTAAAACTGCATTTTATTTTGCATGTTTATTTTGCCTAGCCAGAGGATCGGCTCGTGTCCTGTTTTATAAATGGCCGAGTATATTTGACCCAGTCACTGTAACTAGCCTAGTTGGCTAACGCGTCAAGCCTGCATGTTGAGGGGTCTGTGGTTCGAAACCCAGAAGCCCTAGTTATTTTTTTCCTTGCATATTTTTATAATTTTGTGGTAGTGTATAAATCTTACATTAGCTACATAAAGGTCATGTTTGCTTTAATTTTATGCACACTTTTTTGCATCCATGTCATATGATCTTTTATTGCTCGTATTTTTTAGAACGTAACTTCATTAGAGATCAGCTATATATATATATATAAACCGACTAGGACGACGTGTAGAATCACGTGAACCACTTTGTTTTGCTGTTCAACACACCTAAAAATGTGATTAGGAGAAATCTGGACAAAATTAGTATTTAACACTTGGGGTCAGTTCGGAGATGCTATATGTCGTTTCCGACCTCATTTAAAATGCCTAGATATGAAGTTATATTGTGCTTCACCACTTGCCATGTTTAACAACATTTAATATTTCCGTGTGAATAATCGGGAGAGAACTAAATATTTAAATGTGGAGTGTCGTCAATAAGCAACCCTAATCACATTTGCGTGGTGGAAGCATATTGAGCTTCACTTAATGTGTAGTGTTTGCGTGGTGTGAATTGCCATGCTATGCATTGCATATGTTAAATGGACATGCATCATATTAGGTAGGCATCATGTTGTGCATGTGCCGTGGTGAATATCATGTGTTGATCCTTGTTTCCGGTTTGCTTCGTCTCAATAGAGTTCCGACCGCTTCGGAATGTGAGGACCCGTTCGACTACGTCGGTTCGTCGACTTCATGGAGTTCTTCTTCTTCCAAGCGGGATCTCAGGCAAGATGACCATTTCCCCAGATACCATTACTATCATTGCCATGCTAGTTTTATCGCTTCTATCGATGATGTCTCGTTGCCTACCAGATGTAAAATGTCAACCTCTCAACAATGCCATGAAAACCTTAAACATATTCAACGTAGCGAACCACTGATTGGCTATGTTACTGCTTGCTTGACCCTGTTGATAGCGCTGCTAGTTGCAGGTGCAGATGCTTCCATGTGAAAGCATGGGTTCCTTGTTATATCACCATATTAAATGCTATTTAATTTAATGCACCTATATACTTGGTAAAAGGTGGAAGGCTCAGCCTTTCTAGCCTGGTGTTTTGTTCCACCTTTGCCCCCCTTAGATCCGGCTACCGGTGTTATGTTCCATAATTGAGCGCTCCTAACACGATCGGGGTTGTTATGGGGACCCCCTTGATAATTCGTTTTAGATAAAAGCTGGTCAAGCAAGCCTAACTTTGGTACTACATTTGCCTAATCACCTAATAAAAATGCATAGGAACTTTCCCGACCCCGAGGATAATTTAATCAACCCCCGGGCCAGTGCTCCTCATGGGTGTTGGTCCAAACTAGACAGACTGCGGGGCCACCACGGGGCAACTCGAGGTTTGGCACCTGAAGGCTTTTCCATCCGTCGTGTCCTATGAACGAGATATGCGGCTCCTATCGGGTTCGTCGACACGTCGGGCGGCCTTGCTGGATTAGTTTTACCTTTGACGAAATATCTTGTGCATCAGGATTCCGGTGATGCTTTGGGTAATCTCAGAGTTGAGGTTTTCCAATAGGGAATCCGGCGAGATCGCGAGCTTCGCGATTGAGGATTTCTATGCGGCTTGTGGTAATTTCTGATGGACTAGTTGGAGCACCCCTGCAGGGTTAAATCTTTTCGGAAAGCCGTGCCCGCGGTTATGTCGCAACGTGGAAACTTTGATTAACACTGCTTGTAGATAACTTGAAGTTAACTTAATTAAAATATGCCAACTGTGTGCGTAACCGTGACTGTCTCTTTCATGAGTACCTTCTCCGATCGAGGACACGGTGGGGTTATGTCTGACGTAGGTAGGTGTTCAGGATCATTCATTTGGTCATCAGTAGTTCACGTCCGTTACGCGTAGATCTTCCCCCCTCTTATTTCTTGTATTCGTAACTTTAGCCACCCAAATATATGCTTAGCCGCTGCTACAACCTAACCACTTAACCATACCGCACCCACTAAGCTTTGCTAGTCTTGATACCTTTGTAAATGAGATTGTTGAGTCCCCTATGGCTCACAGATTACTACAACACCAGTTGCAGGTACAGGTAAAGGTTACTTGACGCGAGCACGTTGATTGTTCATTTGGAGTTGCTTCTTCTTCTTCTTCATCGATCTAGGATGGGTTCCAGGCTGGCAACCTGGGATAGCAAGGATGGACGTCATTCTTCTTTCGTCGTTTGTTTTTTTCTGTAGTCGGACCCTGCTCTTCCTCTTGATGATTTGTAATGTACTGATGTGACTCTGATGTAGCTCGTGTCGAGTGTAAGCCAATTCTATTATATATCTCTTCTTTTTAGTACATGTACTTGTAACAATATCCATTCTTGTGACACGACGAGATGCGCTTCTATCCTTGACGAGACCTCATGCCAAATTGTGGATAGGGTCGCATCTTGGGAGTGACAGTAAGTGACTCCTCCATTGGTCCAATTAGTTTTTGCTCTAGTGCCTTATACTTTGCGTATTTTTGCTCCCTTGGTGACCATATTCTTGAGCTTTGCATGCTAAATTTAGCTGGTCCCAAGTAGTTTTGATGCATAATATGGTCTCTAGGCACTTATTGGAGTAGTTGCTACGAGTTTAGTTGAGCCTTGTTCACTTTTCCTTTGGGTCACTGAAAATTTCAGAAAAGGAAGATGTTCAGGAGAAACTATCATGGTGTTTCCTCAAGCAAGAGAGGTCCCCGTCTTGCGATTCAGGAGCCCGATCCTTGCCAACCAAGGGACGCGCAGGTACAACCATGTGAATGGCCTTCTGACGAATTCATGATTGAGCCAGGTTTCAAAACCGAGTTTGATGCACTTGTTCACAACGTCGGACTCGAAGAATTCATCTCCGATAAATTTGAACAGTATGTTGCTCTCACTGCCTCTTTTGTTCGTAGATTCAAATTTTCAGCTGGCCGTGACACATCGGTACTGTTTGATCTCTATGACAAATCGTATACCATGGATTTATAGGATTTCAATAGAATTTGCAAGATACCTATTTGGGGTAGTCTCAATGATCCTCCTAAATCTTCGGTTAGAGATTTTTTCTCTGGTATAATTGTTGGAGAAACTAGAGATATTACGCAGGCTACCATGGGGAGCATTCATTTTCCTGCCTTGCATTATTTTTCCCTCTTCATAGGCAGATGCGTTAATGGCTAGATTGAGCATTGTCACCTCTGCGCACCAAACCTTAGTATTCTTAAGAGCGCAGTAACGTGTGATAGAAATTTCAACATGGGAGCTATAATAGCAAGGATGCTGAATAATAATGCTAATGAAGGGGATTTCTTTGGTGGGATCTATGCCACTCGCATAGCGACTTTTCCTGGAGTACCCATCCACGAAGGAGATCCCCCGCTCCGTACAGCTTTCCTTGACCGCGTCGCTTTGACACGCTACCGGTTCCTTGAGAGGGATGATGAATCCCTCATGTACCGTTTAATATTTAACCGGCAGCGTGTTTTCCATATGACCGTTCCTGCTCCTACTTTCTTTGACTTTCAGGTAAAACGCATGTATTACATAACCAGAGGAGAGGCAGAGGAGTATTAGAGGGAGGCAAAGGCTGCTCGTTTCCGTGAGGCAGCTATTCAGGCAGTCGCTACAGCGCTCCCGTATAACCCCCATTATGATTTCGGATGTCGCCTAGACCATCCTTGGGAGTAGACCAACTTAGGGCAAAAGCCTAAGCTTGGGGGAGTACGTGTTTCTCACCGACTTGACATTCTTTCCTATGCTTTCACTTTGTTCGTCGGTGTTCACACTTTGCCACTATATCATCCATGCTAGTTTATTTCTTTTTCTCGTTTTCTTTTCGTGTGTCTGTCTAGATTGAGAAAACCCAAAAAGATTTTCTTTTTCTTCTTTTGCTTGTTGGGAGTTTTCCCGTGTAAATAGTTTTCTTTTTCTTTGGGTCAAGGTAGAAGACCATGGTTACAATATTTAGTAGCTCTCGCATGCATATCTGTTTATATGTTAAAGAGCCATATTACTTTGTCTTCTCCTTTGTGTTTTCTTGCAGATTCCAGCTTAGTCCAATGCACTAGCACTCTTATTATTGTTCACATCATTCAGTCGTGCAAGTGAAAGGCAATAATTACGATATATGATGAAGTGACTGAGCCTGGAAAAGCTGGTATGAACTCGATCTATTTTGCTTTTGTAAATATGACTAGCTCATCGTGCGTGATTCAGCTTTGTTATGAGAGAAACATGTTTGCAATGACAACTTAGATATCATAGTTGCTTATGCCATGCTTATTTGGCTAGGAGCTTATAATGGTTTGTCTTGGATGCCCACATGAATGTTGAGATGACTATGATGTAGTATGATAGGATGGTATCCTCCTTTGAATGATTCAAGTGGTTTGACTTGGCGCATGTTCACGCATGTAGTTCAAACAAAATCAACATAGCCTCTATGTTATTCATGTTCATGGTAATTTATGTCCTACTCATGCTTGCACTCAATGTTAGTTAATATCAATGCATTTTGATGACTGTTGTCGCTCTCTAGTTGGTCGCTTCATAGTCTTTTGCTAGCCTTCACTTGTACTAAGCGGAAATACTACTTGTGCATCCACTTCCATAAACCCAAAGTTGTTCCATATGAGTCCACCATACCTACCTATTTGTGGTATCTACCTGCCGTTCCAAGTAAATTTGCATGTGCCACTCTCTAAACCTTCAAGAAATAATCTGTTTTGCATGCCCGAACCGCTCATGTGGTGACAGGGGGCTATTAGTATCTTCCATGCTAGGCGTGTTATCCTCGATATGTGTTTATTCACTATCATTCACGAGAAAGGGGCCGGTAATTGGAATTCCCAGTTACATGCTCAAATCAAAAAGATAATTGCAAACAAAACTCCCCCTGGATTGATGTTGGTATGGACGACACCTGAGGATTCGGCTAGTCGTGGAGTGTGATTGATCAGTGGTGGAGAAGTCAGAACTTTACTTTTCTGTTTGGGAACAGCCTATAGCATGTGTACCGTGGAAGATGGAGAGAACTCTTAGTCATTGCATTGACAATCAAAGCATGCCACCCAAAATTATTATCTCTGTTTTCAAAGCTTGAGCTGTGGCACCTCTGCAAATCAATGATTCCCTCTGCGATGGGCCTGTCTATTTATGTTCATGTTGAGTCATCCTCCTCTTTTAAAAGCACCAATTAGAGAGCACCTCTGTCGTTTTTATGCTTTGCTTTTAACTGTGTTGAATATGACTGTGACTGGATCTTCTTTGCCATGAATTACAATGTTTAGTCAGCCCTTGGTCTTTGAAGGTGCTCTGCATTTTTGTTTTGCGGTCTCAGAAAGAGCTAGCGAGATACCATCTATTTGTACTGCTTCATGATTGTTTTCATTGAAGTGTTGACGTTTGAGACTTATTATTATTTGCTCGCTAGTTGACTATGCCATTGATATGAGTTTACCGTAAGACCTAGATGTCATTTGCTTATGTGGTTAGCTTGTGATCTTGCTAAAATTCTGGTTATGAGTTAGACATAGTTGCAACAACAAGATCAAACAAAGTTCGTCAAAGTTTTTCTTTTATCTCTTTCAATTGAATTGCTTGAGGACAAGCAAGGCTTTAAGCTTGGGGAGTTGATACGTCTCCATCGTATCTACTTTTCCGAACTCTTTTGCCCTTGTTTTGGACTCTAATTTGCATGATTTGAATGGAACTAACCCGGACTAACGTTGTTTTCAGCAGAATTGCCATGGTGTTGTTTTTGCGCAGAAAGAAAAGTTCTCGGAATGACCTGAAAATTTACGGAGAATTTTTCTGGGATTTATGAAAAATACTGGTGCAAGAATCAACGGACTGGCCGCGCCTGGCAGGCTTGTGGGCCCACAAAGCTCCACCGCCTCTCAATCCAGCTCTATATAGTTTGTTTCGTCCGGAAAAAAATCAAGGAGAAGAGTTCATCGCATTTTATGATACGGAGGCATCGCCACCTCCTGTTCTTCATCTGGAGGGCACATCTGGAGTCCGTTCTGGGCTCCGGAGAGGGGAGATCGTCGCCATCGTCATCACCAACCTTCCTTCATCGCCAATTCCATGATGCTCTTCACCGTTCGTGAGTAATCTCATCTTAGGCTTGCTAGACGGTTAATGCGTTAGTCCGGTTCTTTATTAAAAGGAGAACCTTAATATCCCGTAGTTTCCATTATGCCACGGGAGGGATGGACAATAGATGTCATGCAAGTTCTTTTCCCTAAGCACGCATGACTACATACGGAATACATGCCTACATTAGATTGACAAACGGGAGCTAGTTACATATCTCTCCGTGTTATAACTGTTGCATGATGAATAGCCTCCGGCATAATCATCCATCACCAATCCAATACCTACGAATTTTTCCAACTGGTCCTTGCTATGTTACTTTGCTGCTACTGCTGTCACTTTGCTGCTACTCGTTACTGTTGCTACTGCTGCTATCATACTACCTTACAACTGATACTTTGCTGCAGATACTAAATCTTTCAGGTGTGGTTGAATTGATAACTCAACTACCAATACTTGAGAATATTCTTTCGCTTCCCCTTGAGTTGAATCAATAAATTTGGGTTGAATACTCTACCCTCGAAAACTGTTGCGATCCCCTATACTTGTGGGTTATCAATAAGATAGACGATGTAGTCGCTTACATGTTGCCTAAAGCAAAAGCGCACTTGCATAGAAACACAAACAACAAAACAAGCAACACGCACACATGATTTCATATAAACTATTACATAAACTCGACTTCGCATCAGGTAACATGACTTGTCATACCCTAGGCGTTCTCGAACTCAAGTGGTGGAGTGCTCGGTCTCGTACTCATGTTCCTACGGATCTTCTTCCTTATTTCCATCCATACGATTGTCATCTCCAGTCGAGGGGGTCGGAGAACAAGGATTTCATCCTGGCGACGCTTCGCCGGTGGGTCGGTGAAGAGTGCACAGTACTCCTTCGCACTCATGCGATGATGTTGAGATATTCCCGGAGCAGGTGCATCTCTAGATGGGGGTACTCCTCCTATGTAATTGATGGTTGGTCGCCTCTTGGGGGCTCGATCCTTTATTATCCTTTGTGGATTCGTCTTGGCTTGTCGAAGTAGATTACGAGTGCGGTGAAGTTCCTTTCGGATCTTCACAGATTCCTTAATTAGGTTGTGAGCCATAGTGTCGGCAGAAAGGCTGAAGTAGGTCTGTAACCTGAGTGGTGTTCCATCCTCCTTAGATGGGACCAACATCCAACTCTCACCAATAGCATCCTTCCTGAAAGGTAGGTGGCGGGTAGGTTGTTGGTCAGCCATCTCTGGGATGATGTCTCGAAGGTGGATGAGCACCTTTCGTGCACCCATTTTTACTGCAATCACCAAGGCCTCCATTTGTGGTCCTTCAAAGTTCCAACTCGTCGGGCAGTCGTTTTCCATCACGACCACATCAATGTGGTACTCCTTCGTGGTGGCATCAACCTAGTGCTCGTCGTAGAGGAAAATGGGGGATCGTTGAAACTGACACTTCTCCAGGCTATCCTCAAGAACTAGGGGGAAGCCGGATACTAGGACGTTTTTGGCTATGAAGGCCATCTACAATTTTTTAAGGGGAGAGTTGTCAATAAAGTTTGAAAGTAGAATAGAAGAGGTAAGAAGTGTAGAAACTCCTAATTATTGCTTCTAGGTATATTCTTTTGATAATGGCTTGGTCTAACTAATGTCCATGCTAACTAAGGCTTCCTACAGTGAGGGTGGCTCTAATATCAGCTCTATGGGGACCCTGACTCATAAGTCGTGATCACCGAATGCATGTGTATAGTGATCTCTGGGATCAATCTCAGTGAACACACAGAAGCTAGATAACAAGAGTCTTAGATCTATACATATTGTCTTACCCAAATTTATGACCATTAAGGTCAAGTCTTACATAGATAGGGCCATGAAGGCCAAACACCAAACACAAGTAGCAACAGAAATCTTGATTGAAAGTGTAAACCATGCGATCCGCCTTAACCCTACACGCATTCTGACTCGAAAGCTTCCTAGTTCGCATGTTCATCATGAAGGTATTCTTCAGCATAATCCTGCTCTTCCATGCGCAACTAATTAAATAACCAGTTGCAAGCCAATGAGTACTTTGAATGTACTGGCAAACAACCCATGTTTTGGAACAAGGAATAACAATACATGATATAACAATAAGTAGGTAAGTTGCAAAAGGCTAAATTTGAGTGCAATGACATGTTCAATCAACTTCTAAAAGCATGCATCAACTTTTTGTAGATATCCATATGAATGGGTTACAAATATAAATATAAGCAAGGTTTGAGCATCTCATGTTATATCATCAAGTCAAGTCATTCGACGTAATTCCAGCATTTCTTTGCAGACACACGCACATACACCAAAAAATTTCAAAATATCTAGAGATAGTCTAAGAAGGACAACCAATTGTCCATGACCGTGGACACGGCTATTCGAATAGTTTTACACTCTGCAGAGGTTGCACACTTAACCCATGAGACTTGGGAAACTTCTGTGTCAAGCCACGACTCGTGCTATTTTTCATACCCGAGGTAAGTACCCGGACAATGCCTTTCACCTAAGGATACTAACAAAGATCCCACTCATTGGTGCCATCCCTCAAGATGTACATTACAAGTATCATCCACGAGGGCACACAATGGTGTGCCCGGTCTCTGTGAAAACATCCCATGGTCGTCCTTTTAGGCATGACCCCATATTAAGAGTGACCACGTCACTCCCACCACTAGTAATGCGGGCTCTCTACTTGTACCGACCAAAGTAATCAATAGAGCCCTATTGCATAAGGGGTATAGTGGTTGTAGATTTAATGTTGGGACCTTAAATCTAATCCGTTTTCGAAAACACCTACACACAACTTGCTCTGGCACACCACTTCTTTCTCAAGTAGTTACCTATCTCATCTTGTCCCTCGGGCATTAGTGGCATCCGACGAGTTTTCAAAAAGTCTCTAAAAACATTTTCTTTCCAACACCATGCATAATCCCATCCCATTTGCGTAGCATCTACTATCGTCCTATCTACTTCCCACACACACAACTCTAAGCAGAAATTAGAGTCATGTCAAGGCAAGTATCAACAAGGAAAGTATCGCAGGCAACCAACCAAGGTGGTCACCATTTCATTCATGATTCGATGCAACAAAGTAAGTGGTATATGCCATGCAAAAGGGTTTAATAGAAATGGCCAAAGGCCTGCTTGCCTATCTCAACATAGTATTAGGGATCTTCAAATCCTTCTAGTCCAACCTCTTGATCAACAACGCAATCTATCATCGCAAAATAACGGGTAAAAATTAGGCCATGGTTGAAAGCTATTATTGTCAAAATTAATAGGTTTTGGTTTTAGAGCGTCAAAAGTTGTGAAACCTTTTTTTGTAAAATACTAGGTTGAAAGCTATTATTGTCAAAATTATTAGGTTTTGGTTTTGGAGTGTCAAAAGTTGTGGAAAACATTTTATGAGAGGTTTCAAATATTAAAAATATGTATTTGAATATAAAGACTACATAAAACTTTCTCCAAATGAGGCACAAGCGGACTCATTAAATAGTTTGGATTTTTTAGGAGAATTTAGGAAGTGGAAACATGTGATCTGGACAAGTATTAAAATTTGTTGATTTTTTGGAAGTATTTTGATAAAACAAAAATAAAATTAAAATGCCAAATGGCTGGGCCAGATCGACCCACATCTTAGCCGGCCTAGAGCCACGCCAAGCCAGGCAAACCTATACGCATGTGCCGGCTTTCACACATGACGGCTCGGGCCCAAGTGTCATCCAGAGGGAGGAGGGGAAAGAGAGATAGGTGTATGGCAGGCGGGCCCCACCTATCATCACTAACCCCTAGACAGAGAGTATGGCGAGGCTCACCGGTGATGTTCCCAGCCACGACGAGGGCAGCTAGGGGCGAGAACGGAGTCACTGTCTAGCCGGTGACCAAAAGGTTTGGGACTAATTGGAGAAACTTGGCAATGTGAAGTTCCTCAAGTTTGGATCTGGAGAAATAGGGTTTTGGGATATTTTGGTGAACCAAAACAATTGGGATTGAGATGAAACTTGGCAAGATCATCACATATGGCTTGTGTTACTTGCTATAATTTTCTTGGATTTATTTGATAATGTTTCTTATAGAAATATTTTAAATAGTTGAAATAGGCAAAAATGGTTTTGGGTAGTTTTGTACAATATTTGGAACGTGACCATGTGTTGAAACTCTTATATATGGAAACTATCTGTCCACTCAGTTTCCCTAAATTTTCCATAATAGCTTGGAAGCATAAAAATATTTTCCCCTATAAAAGACCATTTTTGTCCTTAGAAAAAGTTATTTAAATAAAATACAAAACTAAATTTTAAAATTATATTTTTGTGGTTTTGGGAAGTCTTTTTGATAAAAGGATGCAAATAAAATATTTGGGGCCAAACATCCTTCCTAATTTGAGGACTCTTAGTACAAACCTCAAGTCAGGATTTTTGAAATCCTAAATTAAATAAATGCCTTTTGGTCAACATAATATTATGTAGAAGTAGTTTTAGGTCCTATACACCTGGTATGGTCATTGGGCAAAGATTTGAACCAAGGAGATGAGTTTTGAGAGTGTTAAAAAAATTGTCAATTGAAACTCAAACAAGCACTTAACCAAATAGCAATCAATCCAAGCATCACAAGCACACAAAAAGTTTTAATTGGCGAAAAAAAATAAACTCATAGTCATAGCAATGTGGTACAAACACAGGGTCTGACATACTTACCACCTACGGGAATCTCGTCCGTGAGATTCGTAAGCTAGGCATTAAAGAGATAAGGGAACTTGGATCTAAGGTAGTCTTCACGCTCCCATGTTGCTTCTACTTTAGTGTGATTGCTCCACTAGACCTTGATGTAGTTGATTGTGTTTCTTCGAGTGCAACGCTTGGCTACATCCAAGATCTGAACTGACCTCTCACGATAAGTGAGGTCTGGTTGAAGGTAGACAACTTCTCCTCGTCTTGCGGTGATCTTGAAGGGTCCAATGTATCTTGGCGCAAGCTTTCCCTTGACGTGGAAACAGTTGGTTTGAAGAACGAAAGGTTCCACCTTCTCAACTCCTACAACGGACAAAATGATGAATGTGTAGTGCGTATCTTTTGACGGATGATTGATAACATCAACAAGCTTTGGAGCGATGCCAGCAATGACAGGGACACACCCTTCACTTGATTTCTATTGACGACTTCTCTTTTGATTGGATTGATGTCCCCCAACAGAAAAACAATTATGAGTTTTAGTAGGTTTCCATGAGTATATATTATTTCCACACAATCCAATGTGGTTTCTTAACCCCTATGTGTATTTGAACTTCTGCCTATTCTGTGGTTGGATTGATTTTTTAACCCGTAGAGCACAAACAAGTGTGGTTCCTATAGCCCCCTATATCTATTTGGACTTCTGCTTGTGCTCTAGTTGGACTTCTACATATTCTCTGGTTGGACTGTTGTTTTAACCCATAGAGCACAAATGAGTGTGGTTCATATACCCCCTCCCCCTATATGTATTTGGACTTCTACATGTGCTCTTGTTGGCCTTTTGCCTATTCTCTGGTTGAACTGCCATTTTAACCCATGCAACACAAACCGGCGTGGTTCCTATACCCCTCCCCTATATCTATTTGGACTTCTGCCTTTGCTCTGGTTGAACTTCTGTGTTATCCTAGAGAGCATTTTGTGTTTAAAATGCACTAGTATGACACCATCTTTGTTGGTAATAACACTCACATTTCTTATTGATGTGGACTTAGTTTAAGGCGTAGGCTTTTTCGACCTATATGTTGGTAGAGCTCTCTCTTTTATTGTTCTTAAACTCATTCCAACTGTACATCTTTTGCATAGAAACTATAAGTCCTTTGTAATACTTGAAATGCATATATTATTCAAGTATAAATTCACATAAAAAATTTCTCTTGCACTTGTTTATGGTTCTATTAATTTATTTATTTTGTCAGTGTTCGAGGTGAACTTCTCCAGGTATCCAAATAGAACTTCATAAGTGCACGCGTGACCTTTGGCTTACCAACTTAGTTTACGCGGAAGGACCTTTTTGTCAAGCATATTTTTTTCTCTACACTGACTCTTATACTAGGACTTTTCTAGTATGCTTCTTTGAACTTCTTTGTTTTTTCGTTTTTCCTGCTTACTCTTTTTATGTAATATAGCACATCCTAGTATACCTGAACTTCTCTAGTAGGCTTATTTTGAACTTTTTCAAAGTTAGTATTTTAACTTATACATATATATTGTTAAGTCATGGAATAACATAATATGTGCGGACATGAGATAAGATTTTTATTTATTTAATTGACCTAGTCTAATTTTTCATCAGCCTTGCGCTCATCCTAGGCTTTGCTGCTTGCGTTATATGTATGTTATGTACCTCTTCCTTTTCCTTTTGCTCTTGTTCTTATTCTTCTTCTTCTTATTATTATCATTATTATTATTCTTTTTCATCTTCTTTTCTTCTTCTTGTTCTTCTTCCTCATCTTGTTCCTGATCATCATCAACATCATCATCATCATCATCGTGCTCGTCATCATCATCAGCATCATCATCATCATCTTCTTCTTCTTCGTCTTCTTCTTCTTCTTCTTCTTCTTCTTCTTCTTCCTCCTCTTTGTCTTCTACCTCTTCTTCTTCGACTTCCTCTTCTTCTTCTTATTCTTCTTCTTCTTCTTCTTCCTCCTCCTCCTCTTCTTCTTCTTCTTCTTATTCTTCTTCTTCTTCTTCTTATGATTCTACTTATTCTTCTTCTTCTTAGATCTTCTTCTTGTTCTTCTTCTTTGTCTTCTTCTTTGTCCTCTTCTTCTTCTCCTTCTTCTTCTTCTCCTTTTGCTTCTTCTTCGTCCTCGTCTTCTTCTCGCTCGTCTTCTTCGTCATCGTCGTCTTCTTCTTCTTCTTCTTCTTTGTCCTCTTCTTCTTCTTCTTCTCCTTTTTCTTCTTCTTCGTCTTCCTCGTCTTCTTCTTCTTCCTTTTCTTCTTCCTCATTATCATCATCACCAACATCTTCTTCTTCTTCTTCTTCTTCTTCTTCTTCTTTGTCCTCATCTTCTTCTTCCTCTTCATACTTTCCTTTTTTCCTCTTCTTCTTCTTCTTCTTCTTCTTCTTCTTCCTCTTGTTCTTGTTCTTCTTCTTCCTCTTCCTCTTCGTCTTCGTCTTCTTCCTCTTCCTCTTCATGTTCTTCTTCTTCTTCTTCTTCTTCTTCTTCTTCATCTTCTCTTTCTTCTTCTTCTTCTTCTTCTTATTCTTCTTCTTCTTCTTTTTCTTCTTCTTCTTCTTATTATTCTTCTTCTTCTTCTTGTTATTCTTCTTCTTCTTCTTCTAGTTCTTCTTCTTCTTCTTCTTCTTCTTATTCCTCTTCTTCTTATGCTTATTCTTCTTCTTCCTCGTCTGCTTCTTGTTGTGCTTCTTTGTCCTCTTCTTCTTCTTGTTCTTCTCCATTTTCTTCATCTTCTTCATCGTCTTCTTCTTCTTCACATTCTTCTTCTTCGTCATCTTCTTCTTCTTTGTAATGTTCTTCTTCTTCTCCCCATTCTTCTTTTTCTTCTACCTCGTCTTCTTCCTCCTCCTCCTCCTCCTTTTCTTCTTATTCTTCTTCTTCTTCTTCTTCCTCTTGTTCTTCTTCTTGATATTCTTCCTTTTTCTTCTTCCTTGTCTTCTTCATCATCATCTTCTTCTTCTTCTTCTTCATCATCTTCTTCTTCTTCTTCTTCTTCTTCTTCTTCTTCTTCGTCTTCTTCTTCTTCTTCATCGTCTTCTTCTTCTTCTTCGTCTTCTTCTTCTTCTTCATCGTCTTCTTCTTCTTTGTCTTCTTCTTCTTCTTTGTCGTCTTCTTCTCCTTTGTCGTGTTCTTCTTCTTCTCGTCCTTTTTCAATTTCTTCTACCTCGTCTTCTACTTCTTCTTCTTCTTCTTCTTCTTATTCTTCCTCTTCTTCTTCATCATCATCTTCTTCCTTTTCTTCTTCCTCGTCTTCTTCATCATCATCTTCTTGTTCTTCCTCGTCTTCTTCTTCTTCTTCTTCTTCTTCTTCTTTTTCTTCTTCTTCTTCTTCTTCTTCTTCTTCTTTGTCCTCTTCTTCTCCTTTTTCTTCTTCTTCGTATTCCTTGTGTTCTTCTTCTTCCCTTCTTCCTCATTATCATCATCATCATCACCATCTTCTTCTTCTTCTTCTTCTTCTTCTTCCTCTTCTTCGTCTTCCTCCGATTCATCTTCTTCTTCTTTGACTTTTTCTTCTTCTTCTTCTTCTTCTTCTTCTTCTTCTTCTTGTTGGTGTTGTTGTTGTTTTTCTTCTTCTTCTACTTCTTCTTCTTCTTCTTCTTCTTGTAAGTGCATCTAGTGTCCCTTAGTGATTTTGGTGGTTTGAAGATTTATAGGTTAAGTATCTAATGTGTTTATGAGTGTACAGAGGATCTAGAAGTCATTGAGGAGTTTGAGATATTTGAAGAATATCGACCCCTAAAAATATATATCTTCGGTTGAAAAATTGGTCTGAAGCTGAAGAAATGAATCGCGAGGAATCTGCGATGAAATTGATATTCCTCATGAAGATACTGATATTGAGAAGTCCGGTGGTTCCTGAAGAAAATCATTCTGAAGAATTTGAAGCATGAAGATTTACACATTCTGTTTTACTTTCTTCGCATTTGAATAATAGGAATACCGTAGTGTCAAAGGGGGTTGAAGTTACGCTATGGAATGAATTTCCTCATGATGCTTAA
Source organism: Hordeum vulgare subsp. vulgare (assembly GCF_904849725.1). NCBI lineage: Eukaryota > Viridiplantae > Streptophyta > Magnoliopsida > Poales > Poaceae > Hordeum > Hordeum vulgare. Next base: position 198,948,392 of record NC_058518.1, read on the forward strand.
CCCAAGCCTAATCCTACCAAAAGCCTCAAGTGAGGAATATGAGTGACAGGAGGACACTCAAAGTTGAGGGTTCTGACCGTTTCGATAGCCACGCCAAGTCACTGGTCTTATCCACTCCAACGGTCATATTATTTAAGGGCATTAGTGTCAAATCATGTCGGGATGCTCCCAGGCTATAAATAGCCACCCCCCACAACCACTAGCTGGTTGGCTACTCCGTTAGAAACTGACACTTGTCATAAGAGCAACCCAAATTCCTCAGAGCCTTCGAGAGTAATTCATGAGTGAGGAAATACACCACCCACCGAAACCACAAACCAAACCTAGTGATTGAGCATCACTGAAGAAGTTGTTCCTATGTGGGACTGAAGCCTTTTACCTTTGAGGATTGTGCATCCTCCAGACGGTTAGGCGTCATGGTCTAGAGCTTTCCAGCAGTCAATTGTGGATCGTCGGGTGACCAAGTTTGTGAGGGTTTGGAAGTCTGCCCTCAAGACTTACCACGAGTGTTGGGCGAGGACTGTTTGTCCTTAGCTCAAGGAGAATACGGTAGGGACTGTGTGTCCCGGGACTGGGTGTCCTTTGGTTTCAATACCAAGCCATTCCAAACCAAATTTGCGACTGTCACAGCAGTTGGAACTGGGTCATCAACGACTGTCTTCACTGAGAAACAGGTTCTAATTCCTCAACTCCTTACTTTCCTCGTACTATGTGTTGATGACTTTCACTGTGACTGTTTGAAGAATTTGTTGAAGACTTTCTCTGAATTTCGTCAACCCCAAATTCTTCACGTCAGTTAATCCTCATCTGAAATTTGCGTGCCTGCTCACTGTGCAATCTGTTTTCACATTCTTCACTCTGAAAAACTGGTGTTGTGAAACTTTGCCCATCTGATCCTTTACTGTTTCCGCTGTAAGTTAGTCATCAGTGAGGAATTTCCTCAAAAGGAATTTCCTCAGCGGTGAAATTCTAAAAATCTCCTATTCACCCCCCCTCTAGTCGATATAACGCACTTTTAATTGGTATCAGAGCAAGGTACTCCCTTGTTCTATGTGATTTTGGCTTAACCACCTGGAGTTTTAGTTATGTCGGCTGCAAGCATGTTTAAGGTGACGGCAGCATGTCCTACCTACGAAGGAAAGAACTTTCCCTTCTGGAAGAACAAAATGCAAATGCATCTACAAGCTATTGATAATGATCTCTGGTATATTGTGGAAAATGGCGTCCCCATCATCTCTGCCAGTGTCACTGCGGCTGATGTGAAGAAATTCAAGCAACTCGATTCTCAAGCGAAGAACATCATCTGTGGCCATCTGAGCCCAGGCCAGTTTGGAAGAGTAAGTGCTTTGGGCTCTGCAACACTGATCTACGAGAGACTGTGCAAGGTAAATGAAGGAGTATCAACCCAGCGTGACTCTCGTGTTGATATTCTTCGCAATCTCTTCAATCGCTTCAAGAGACATGACAATGAAATCTGCCAAGACACCTTTGATCGCCTCACTGACATATCAAATGAACTGCAAGCACTGGGAGCTCGAGACATCAATGACCACGAAGTTGTGAAGAAACTACTGAGATCTTTGGATTCTTCATTTGATACTTTAGTTCTGATGATTCAAGAAAGACCAGACTACAAGATGTTGTATCCAGCTGATATACTTGAAAAGCTAAATACTCATGAATTCCAGCTAGAAGAAAAGAGAGTCTATATGGACAAAGCTATTCCAGACCACGTGCACTGAAGGCTAGAGAAACTTCCTCATCTGAAGAAGAAGACACAGATGACAACATTTGTGACCCTGAAGAATTTGGACAGGAGCTTGCAATGCTCGTGAGGAAATGCCAGAGATTTACACGACGTGGCCAGTTCGGTAAATCTTCAAGAAGAGACATAAGGAAATCAGAATCTTCATCTGAGGACTACAAGAAACGAACGTGTCACAAGTGCAAGAAATCAGGTCATTACATTGCTGATTGTCCCCGTTGGGGAAAGGAATCAAAGAAGAAGAAATACAAGGATGACAGTTCTGATGACTCGAAGAAGAAGAAGAAATCTTCAAAATCCTCATCTTCAAAGCCCTCATCACACAAGAAGACTAGTTTCAAAAAGGCTCGGACACTTATTGGCAAGGAAATGGACTCCGAGGCAGAATCAGAGGAATGTGATGAAGAAGAGGGTTCAGAAGAAGACTCAGAATCCGCACTAGCAACTACTTTTGTCAGCAAGTCAATCTTCAATCTTGAAGAAAATGATTGCACAATCCATACTGATGACTATGTTGATGACTTCGCTCCAACCTATTGCTTCATGGCAAAGGGTTCGAAGGTACCAAATAATGCCTCCTCCTCTGATTCAAGTGACTGTGAACATAATGATTATAAGAAACCTAGTTACAGTAAACTTGCTATCATTTCCACTAAACAACAAACTGCTCTGGAAAAGCTTCAGAAACTGCTCGATAAAAGTGATGATGTGTTGAATGATGAAATGAAGCTTACCCAAATCCTCACTGATGATACGAAAAGTCTTCAGTCTAGATTTGATAATCTTCAGGATCGTTATGATACACTCCTCACTGATCATGAGAAGCATTCCTATGAATTTCTTCAAAGGAAGCTTGATCTCGAGAAGCTGAGGATGTCTCATGATGATCTTCGTGTGGAAAATGATTCATTACTAGCTCAACAGATCAGCGCTGGTCAAGTTGAATTTATTCCTCCATGTCTGAAATGCATTGAACGCGAAACTGCTAATTCCTCACCAAAATCTTCAAATGCTACCATTGCTACAAATTCTTCAACTGCACCTGCTGTGTCTATTCCCTCACTTGAGGAAAACACAAATGTTACTGATGAAAATGCAGGGTTGAAGGAATTGTACGTGACAGGCATGTACAAAAGCCTCAAAGGACATCAAACCCTTTGTGATGTGCTCAAAAAGCAGATCTTGAACAGGAACCCGAGGAAAGAAGGAATTGCCTTTGAGAGGAAATTAAATGCTGATGGATCTTATTGGAAACCTGAGCAGTATCCCAAAACCTCATGGGTTGCTGCTACTGGTCCTCCTTTTGAACCATCTAATCTAATTGGCTTTTCATGTGAATTATCCTATTCCTCAAATGAGTCATTTGACTCCAACTATAAACTGTTCAAAAATCAGTCTGGTGAAGTACTTGCTCGATATGTTGGAACTAACTGCAGGAATGGCCCTCCTCTGAGGAAAATCTGGGTTCCCAAAAGCTGTCTTGAAAATCTTCAGGTGAATGTCCTCATGACACCACCACTGAAGAATCTGAATCCCAGATCAAATTCCTCAGGAGGACCAAAGTCTTCAAGAGGATCAAAATCCTCAACTGGTCAAAACTATGCTCGTACCCGTGCTAATGTGTCTAACATGCAGGGAAACTACAAGGAATATGAATATGAGCGTTACTCCTCAAATCATTATGTTCATAAATCCTCAAACCAGTTCTCTGCATATTCATATGAGTACTTTAATCCCCCTACTGTTAAGAGAAGTGCATTGGCTTCAATGCCACCTTTCTCATATGGTGCTCGCAGGATGATGAATGCTTTGCCACCCCTTTAGATGTGGGTGGTGAAGAAATCGAACTAATCACTTCTGCAGGTCAGGTCTCCAGATGAAAATCATCATCTGAAGAATTTGCTGGAGACCTGAGGAAATGCTTGCTAAGGACGCAAGCTAATGATTGATGAAATAGAAATATTTCACACGTCCTTACATTTCTGTTATGATGAAATTACTGATCTGATGAAATTAGTATCATATTCTTCAAATCTGAGGCATATGAGATGGTAAGCTCTACTAATTCATCTGCAGGATGACAAACCCAAGAATACTGAGTGGGTTCTTGATAGTGGCTGCACACATCACATGACTGGTGATAAAAGCTTACTGATGAAAATTCCACTAACTCCATCACCTCTGAAGCAAATCACATATGCTGACAAAGGTAAAAGCAAGGTATTGGGACTTGGCAAAGTGGCTATTTCCAAGGATAGGCATATGGACAAAGTGATGCTTGTTGAATCCCTTGGTTTTAACCTTATGTCAGTCTTGATGCTTTGTGATCTTGATATGATTGTTATCTTTGGTAGATATAGATGTGTAGTCACCATGGAATCTGACAGATCCAAAGTCTTCAAAGGTGTAAGAAGAGGCGATTTGAACATTGTTGATTTCTCTACCGGTCCTCAACCAACCACTTGCTTACTAGCAAAAATCTCAGAAGGATGGCTGTGGCACCGAAGACTAGGTCATGCAGGCATGAGGAATTTGCACACGCTCGCGAAGAAGAAGCATGTCATCGGCATCGAATTAGTCAAATTCCTCAAGGATCATCTCTGCGGTGCTTGTGAATCTCGGAAAATGACCAGATCCAAGCATCCCTCTAAGACCATCATGACCACTACACGTCCATTCGAATTGCCTAATATGGATTTATTTGGACCTACTCACTATGCCACACTAACCAATGCAGCATCATTATATGGCTTTGCCATAGTTGATGATTATTCCAGATACACTTGGGTGCATATCATAGTGTATAAAACTGAAGTGCAGGAAATCTTCAAACGATTTTCTTCAAGGGCCTCGACGAACTTTGGCATCAAGATCAAACATATCAGGAGTGATAATGGAACCAAGTTCAAAAATACTGGTCTTGATGATTATCTTGATGAACTTGGTATTACTCACGAATTGTCTGCTCCTTATACTCCTCAGCAGAATGGTGTCGTCGAAAGGAAGAACAGGACTCTGGCTGAAATGGCAATAACTATGCTTGAAGAATATCAGACTCCTCGTCGCTTTTGGCCTGAACCAATCAACACTGCATACCATATCATCAACAGGGTATATCTTCACAAATTCCTCAAGAAAACCTCATATGAACTCCTCACTGACAAGAAACCCAATGTAAGTTATTTCAAAGTCTTCGGTGCAAAATGCTGGATTAGAGATCCTCACCATAGCTCAAAATTTGCACCTAAGGCACATGAAGGTTTTATGCTCGGTTATGGAAAGGACTCGCACACTTACAGAGTCTTCAACAACTATGACAACAAAGTTGTTGAGACTGTAGATGTGCGGTTCGATGAAACTAATGGCTCGCAAAGAGAGCAATTGCCTTCTGATCCAGATAAGCTGTCTCCTGAGGAAGCAATAAAGCTCAAGCCTACTGAAGACATTGTCCCCACTGAGGAAATTGGTGAAGAAACGATCCCCATCACTGATAAAAATCAAGAAGATGCTCCTGAGGAAATTGCACCAGCACCACTTTCTCAACCCAGACAAAATCCTCAACCAGCTCATCCGAGGATTGCAAATGAAGTAGAACTTGACAAAATCCTCAACGACATCAACGTGCCAGGTCCTCTCACTCGCTCAAAAGCTTCACACTTAGTTAACTTTTGTGGGCATTTTTCCTTTGTATCCATCACAGAACCCTCAAAAGTTGCTGAGGCTTTTCTGGAACCGGAGTGGATCCAAGCTATGCAAGACGAACTTCTTCAATTCAAGCTGAATGACGTATGGGAGCTCGTCAAACGACCAGATCCTCGCAAGCACAACATCATCGGCACCAAGTGGATTTTCCGAAACAAGCAAGATGAGGATGGTCAAGTGGTGAGGAACAAGGCACGACTTGTAGCCCAAGGCTACACCCAGGTTGAAGGAATAGATTTCGATGAAACTTTTGCACCTGTTGCTAGACTTGAAGCTATTCGAATACTACTTGCTTATGCTAATCATCATAACATCACTTTATATCAAATGGATGTGAAAAGTGCATTCGTCAATGGTAAGCTTGAGGAAGAAGTATATGTTGCTCAGCCCCCAGGTTTTGAGGATCCAAAGAATCCAGACATAGTCTTCAGACTCAAAAAGGCCCTTTATGGCCTCAAGCAAGCCCCTCGGGCATGGTATGATACATTGAAGGAATTTCTCATGAAGAAAGGCTTCAAACCTGGTTCAACTCAATCCAACTCTATTCACAAAATCCTATGATAATGAGCTATTTGTATGTCAAATATATGTCGATGATATCATATTTGGCTATACTGACAAAAGATACAGTGATGAATTTGCCTAAATGATGAGTGAAGAATATCAGATGTCCATGATGGGGGAGCTGAAATTCTTCTTAGGTCTTCAAATTCGTCAACAAAGCAATGGAATCTTCATATCCCAGGAGAAATACCTCAAGGATATTCTGAGGAAATTCGACATGCACGAATGCAAAGGTGCCAAGGCTCCAATGTCTACCAACGGCCACCTCGGCACTGATGAAAATGGTAAAGATTTCGATCAGCAGGTATATCGTTCTATGATTGGCTCTTTATTGTATATATGTGCATCTAGGCCAGATATAATGCTTAGTGTTTGCATGTGTGCATGTTTTCAAGCAAAACCGAAGGAATCACACCATAAGGCTGTGAAACATATTCTTCGATACTTAGCTCACACACCAACACTAGGATTATGGTATCCCAAGGTCTCCAATCTTCATCTGGTAGGGTATTCTGATTCTGATTATGCTGGTGACCGTGTGGATCGCAAGTCAACTTCTGGCACATGCCATTTCCTCGGAAGATCACTAGTTTGCTGGTCCTCAAAGAAGCAGAACTGCGTATCACTCTCCACTGCCGAAGCTGAGTACATTGCTGCTGGTTCTTGCTGTGCTCAATTGCTATGGATGAAGCAAACCCTCAAGGACTACGGCATCAACATGAAGAATGTGCCTCTCTACTGTGACAATGAGAGTGCTATCAAGATTGCATACAACCCAGTACAGCACTCGAAGACCAAGCACATCCAGATTCGTCATCATTTTCTTCGGGACCATGTCCTCAAGGGAAATATCCTCATCGACCATGTGAAGACTGATGATCAACTCGCAGATATCTTCACTAAGCCCTTGGATGAGAAAAGGTTTTGCAAGTTGCGGTGTGAGCTAAATATCTTAGAATCTTCAAATGTTTTGTAAAAACATGCACACATCCTAACACTTATGCAAAGTTGATGACTTAGATGTGCAACACATGATGAATTGATTTTCTTCAACTGATGAAGAATGTCACTCTGAATGTGAAGAAATTAACGAAGAAACTGATTCTCAGGGCCCTACGACAATTGTATGCGGCGTCTGTAATCAACATTCTTATATGGTGGGTCACGCCACCGCCCAATGTGAAATTCCTCAAGTTGATTTTCCTCAAATGATCAGTTTCTTCACAATGCGTTTTTCTTCAAAACAACTGTTCTTCATTGTGATGATTTATCACAATATCTTCAAAAATACTTGATGACTTTCATTTGACTAGATAGACTGTGATTTCAAGTCCTCAACAGCATTCACTTATTGCTATTTCTTCAAGTTGATATTTCTGCTAAGTGAATGTGATCGGTACCTACTTTCCCTCTATGCTATACTCATCCAGTCTATTCAATTCTTAATATGTATTCTACTTGAAACTTTGTTCAAAATCCTCACTGCGTCCTTGTCAGCTGATGATTTTGTAACGAAAATCCTCATATCTTCAAAAATTTGTTTCTTTAAGACACAGTAACTGAACCCCCACTTCCCACGATCGGATAACCACGACCTCCACTATCTCCACCGCATCGTACGGGAGCTACACGTGTACTGCGGAGACGTAGAGGCAGGGGCTATTTGGTCCGACATTCTCGCGCCAATAGTAACTTTTGGCTATAAATATGTCCTTATCCCCTTCGGCATCCTCTTCTTCGCCCCATCACTCTCCTGCCACAACATACACCACCGAACCCTAGCGCCATCGCAGGTAGTCTCGTCACCGGTGAGGAAGAGCTTCAATGCCTCGACTTCTCCATCGCCGGAACCACGCCGGAGTTGGACCATCTTCGTCCGCCGCCGCCGTAGACGTCCTCTGTCGCCGGGTTAGGGTGCATTGGACACTCGAACGAAGAGCCTCTCCACACACAACTTTCTGTGTTCTTCGTGCGCACCTTCCAGGGTAAATATATCCCATTTTTACAGCAAGTTAGATCTAAAATTTTACATCTTCTATGTGAAATCTGTTTTTCCTCAAGATACGATACGCACTTGACTCCTCAAACACTGCCTATCACCGCATCATTGATGAACTATGCTAAGCATCTAAGATTTTCACGAGATTCCTCAATTGTGCGAATTTTCAGATATGTACAACTCTGGAACCCAAGAACAATATGCCTAGGCAAATTCCTCAACCACTTGTTATATTCCTCAAACTGTCAAAGTTTTTTATTTTCTTCAAATCTGAGAACGCATATGACCTCTCCAAATTCCTCGCAACTATACTCTGTTCACAGGTACACACATGTCAGCTGATGAATCTCTCGGTTCTCATCACATTAACTCATTTGCAGCGTTTCTGGAAGAAACTCTTCAAGGCTCATCAGAATCCTCAAGAGTTCAAACTCATCAGCAAAATCCTCAACTGAAGAAAATGGAGGAAGACAGAAAACAGAAGGGAGGAAAGAAACTTGAGCAGCACACAGCTGTGGATATCCCTGAGGACATTTACTTGGACTATTGCACGCCTGAAGAAAATGAGACAATGGCCAAGAGAAAGATAAGGCTGCAGAAGATTGAATGCCGATGGGCGAAGGAATGGAAGGAATACAGGTTTGTGACTCCCAAATATGCGAAGAAATTCGCTCTGAAGCCTCCTGGCAGAAGGGCCCCACTTGAGGATCATCAAGTAGCACATCCCTCAAGCCTCATGACCATTGATGACTATCCAGATGAGAAAGAAAAGCATCTGGCCAAGCTCAAGAAGCAGGCAGAAGCTGTAGTGAGGAAATTCAATGAATCCTCAGCTGCTGCCTCAGGTGCTGCTACTTCCTCTGCCGCAGAAACCTCAGGCTCAGAAACTCCTCAAATGCAGTCTGTGCCATCAAAGCCACGGGCTCGAAAGCCTCAAGAGAAGTCTGCTCACGCTTCAATCACAAAACCCTCAGCACCAAAACCCTCAGTACCAAAACCTTCAACACCAAAACCATCAGCGCCAAAGCCCTCAGTACCAATCTCCTCAGCACCAAAATTCTCAGCTCCACCTCCAAAGCCTTAAGAGAAACCAGTACAGAAGCAAGTCATGAAGCCTATGACTGCCAGCTCCAGCTCCTCACTCCCAGCTGCAACCAGCTCAGAGACAAAGTCTTCAACACCTCCTGCGAAGACTTTGGTAACTACTGAACATGCAAATCTGCCAAGCCCCAGCAAAATCATCACAGTCCCGTCTGCATCAGAGGGAAGTGATGAATTTGATGATGAAACCCTGCAAGCCATCATCAGAAACAAGCAAGAAAGAGTAGCTCAAGCATCAGGCAGTGCTATTCCTCTGGCCATGGACCCCAAGGTCCTCCTTGACTACATCAACATCTGGTATGAGGACCCAAACACTCCTATTGATGATTTGAAACTTCCCCCTGGCATCAGCCACATGGTGGCCACTTTCATCAATGAAGCCAAGTGGAAAAAATAGCAGGCCAGGCAGGCCAAAGTTGCAAAGATCAAAAAGGAGAAATTCGTCAGGCAGAATCTCCTCAAATTCACTCCTGATGCACTGGTGACAACACAGGCAGAGCTGAAGAAATTGACTGACAAGTACGCCAAGCTGTCAGATCGCAAAAGCCTCAAGAGCAATTTCATCAAGCTGGCCACTAGTGCTGTTGATGATTACAACAAGAAGGCCGCACCCCCAGCACCAACTCCTCAGCCCTTAATTGAGGAGCCAGTAGATGAATCTACTCATGATGAGGAAACTCCTCAAGCTGAGCAAGAACACCAAGAGCGTCGTGTTGATGAACCGGCTATTGAAGAAATCATCATGGAAACTCCAACCGATGAATTTGCTGCAGCTGATGAGACTGCTCCTGATCCAGCTGCTTCATCAAAGCAGGCTGATGACTCTGTTCCAGCTGGTTCCTCAATAGGAGCTGAAGACTCTGTAGAGAGAACCCCTTCACCAGAAGCTTCAAAGGTCAAGAAGATGATTCCGTCTGCATCAGACGTGAAGAAAACAAGGGCTGCTGAAAAGGAAGCCAAAAATAGAAAGGCCTCCTCAGCAGAAGAAGAAACAGAGGCGAAGCGCCTCAAAGCACTTGAAGAATCTGCTCCTCTGGACCCTGTGCCTCTGAATGTCGCTCCTTCCTATGAGATGGTCATCATTGATGATCCAGCAAAAAAGGCAGATGAGGAAATGAAAGATGTCGCCACTGAGGAACACACTGATGAGGAAATTCAGATAGACGGCAGTCCTCAACCTCTCATTTCTCAGACAGAAAATGTTCAAGCATCAGCTGCACCAGCTGATGAAACTGCCTCTGCCACAAAGCCAGCTGAGGAACAACAAGCTGAAAATCCACAAGCTCACGAAATTCAACACTTTGAGCAGACTCTCAACATGAGGAACAGGCTGATCCAACTCCTCCAACTGAGAAAGAAGCAAAAATTCCTCAGCCTGAAGCTCAGCCAGAGGAAACACCATCTCCTCAGCCTGAATTGCCAGCTGCTGAAATTCCTCACCCTGAGGAAAATGCTGAAGAGAATGCACCTGCCCAAGACAATGCATTCGTTGTGCTCAACCCAGAGACTGCTATTGTTGTCTCCCATCCTATTCCTCAGCAAAATCTTCAGCTAGTTCAGCGTCAGCCATTCTCCAAGCATCCAAAGTTTCAGAAGGAAAATTTCTTTGAAGAACGCATGTACTTCATCGGAGAGAACCCCTATGACAAGCCTCAAATGAGGCATCTGAAGTTTTGGATCAGGACTCAGATGAACTACTATGCCTCTGTGCTCTGTGGACGAAACAAGATATTCCAGCACAGGCATATTCCTCATGTTGAGCTTGAAGCAATACCGTGCCTGGAGCCAGTCGTCAGTGTACTCCATGATGCCGGTTTACTCCCAATGTGCTCCGACATATCTGACTGGAACAGCGAGTTAGTTCTTCAGTTCTATGCCACTCTTCACATATCCGGCAACCCTGAAGATATTAACACTTGGGTGTTTGATTGGATGACCCAAAACAGTCACTACAAGGCTCCCGCTACTGAACTCCTCAAAGAACTACCCGTACCAATTCCCTCAGAATAGGCTGTGAAGCTTTATGATGAGCGTGAGCTGCCAAATGGAATTATGGAAGTCCTCATGAAGCCTTTGGCTGAAGGAAAATCCTCTAGAACAACCTTCCTCGTCCACGAGCTCAAGTACACACCCAGGTCTGTCTACAGAATCCTCTGCAGTGTGCTCGCACCTATCAAAGGGCATGATGATGAAGAAGATGTTGTAGGCCTCATGAAGAATATCCTCTTCAACATCATTCATGGTATTCCTATCAATATCCATGATTTCTTCTTGAGGACTTTGGCCGACAATGCTATGTGTCCTTTCGATCACAAGATATATGCCCCATGGATCATGAGATTCATCAGGACAAGGACAGGCATCAACTTTCTTGCTGAGTGCCAAAACCATGTTGGTTATATGCCTCCTATCCGGGTCAACAAGAAGACGTTCGATCCCATTGAAGGAAAAGGAACAACTCTGATTGAAGAAGGCAGTAGGCCCCTTGATGGCCAATTCAGAGAGCCAGAAGCTTATTCTTCATGGGATGATACCGAGACTCCTCCGGCAAGCCCCGTTCCTCCTCGCCTGATGAATACCGGAGAGCTCCTCCTCAGTCTTCACCATAAGGTGGATCACAACCACAAATGGGTCAAACGCCAGTTTGGTGCCATTGTGAAAACCCTCACTGAAACACATAACTCTGTGAAGCTTAACCATCACTATCTGCATGAGGTTTTTGATCGCACCTGGGCTACACTTGCACATCTGAAGACTCAGACTGAGCTTGAAGAAATGGACTTTGAGCGAGACTTTGACTGGTCGTGGCCTCCCAAGAAGAAGTTCAGGCCCATTCCAGTGCCAGACCTTGAAGACAGCTCGTTTTCTTCATTCCGCACTACTAAATCTGATGAAGAACAGCTCGACACTGCTACCGGTCCAAGGAAGAAGACTACTCCCAAGAAGCATCACGGCTCTTCCTCAACCGCCAAGGAGTGAAGTCTTCGCGGGCGTTAGTCCTCAGTTTGTCCCTTTTTGTCACTTGATGACAAAGGGGGAGAAACTCGAGAGTTAGTCTTCAAGCGGGATATTTTTGGGGCTTATGAACTATATTTAAGTTACAAACTCTTGGCTCTTCTGAAGTTTTTATGTAATGAGTTGTAACTTAAGCCCGATGGTACTCTAACGCTTTTGTACGTTTTTCTGCGCATGCTTATTCCTCAAGTTTTAATGCACGCATGCTGGAATTCGTCAGATACCATTTGTCATCATGCATATTCATATTCTTCATATGATATCTTACATGTATGCATGATTTACAAGACTCAGGGGGAGATCTCCATGATATAAATCATCAATGTGCATTTGCTATAAAAGCAAAATCCTCAAGATATGTACATCTTCAGGGGGAGTCTCTCTGAATCTTGATTTCAAATTCCTCAAAATGAGTATTTACACTTCATATTTTTGATCCCTGTTGAAGACTTAACCTAATTGTCATCAACCACCAAAAAGGGGGAGATTGTAAGTGCATCTAGTGCCCCTTAGTGATTTTGGTGGTTTGAAGACTTATAGGTTAAGTATCTAATGTGTTTATGAGTGTACACAGGATCTATAAGTCATTGATGAGTTTGAGATATTTGAAGAATATCGACCTATATGTCTTCAGTTGAAGAAATTGGTCTGAAGCTGAAGAAATGAATCGCGAGGAATCTGTGATGAAATTGATATTCCTCATGAAGATACTGATATTGAGAAGTCTGGTGGTTCCTGAAGAAAATCATTCTGAAGAATTTGAAGCATGGAGATTTACACTTTATGTTTTACTTTCTTCGCATTTGAATAATAGGAACACCGTACTGTCAAAGGGGGTCGAAGTTACACTATGGAATGAATTTCCTCATGATGCTCAACCCAAGCCTAATCCTACCAAAAGCCTCAAGTGAGGAATATGAGTGACACGAGGACTCTCACAGTTGAGGGTTCTGACCATTTCGATAGCCACGCCAAGTCACTGGCCTTATCCACTCCAACGGTCATATTATTTAAGGGCATTAGTGTCAAATTATGTCGGGATGCTCCCAGGCTATAAATAGCCACCCCCCACAACCACTAGCTGGTTGGCTGCTCCGTTAGAAACTGACACTTGTTATAGGAGCAACCCAAATTCCTCAGAGCCTTCGAGAATAATTCATCAGTGAGGAAATACACCACCCACCGAAACCACAAACCAAACGTA